>NW_021770846.1:16331-34412 GCF_005508785.2 Acyrthosiphon pisum | reverse complement strand
ACGACTCAGTGAATGTCAATGATATCAAAACAATTATTTCATTGCATTTAAATCAAATATCAATTGCATTGAATAGTTATTTCCCAAAAGATATTCGTGACGATTTTCAATGGATTGAAAATCCTTTTACTGTTTCTATTGAAGAGTTGAACTTCAATACGCTTCTTGAAACTCAGATTATCGATCTTTCTTGTGATAAAACTTATGAACATAAATTTAAAAATGAAACTCTTGTAGATTTTTGGTGTGCAGTATATAATGAATATCCAGAACTTTCAATTAATGCAATAAAAAAACTATTACTTTTTCCTACCACTTATTTGTGCGAAAAAGGATTTTCTACCATGGCCAATATTAAAACAAAACAAAGAAACAGATTAGATGTCACACATGACATGCGCATCAGTTTATCTGAAATTGTACCCCAGTGGGAATTTTTATGCAACAGTGTCCAAAATCAAAATTCACACTAAATTTTCTATTATACTAATTTCTTGTATTTTTTTATAATTTATTTTATTTATTTATTAATTAAGTTATTATTATTCAGTATATTGTATTCGTATTGTATTTTATAAAAAACTCAATGATAAAATGGATTATAGTAAAAATCATATTTATTTACGGCATACTTTTTTTTAGGGGGGGGGGGGGGTCGCGTACCTAATAAAGATTAAATTTATGGGTCGCCATTGCAAAAAGGTTGGGAAACGTTGCTCTAGTGCATCATATAATGATATAGCTGCTACTATAGTAGTATTCACTACTTCCATATACTGGAGTAAAAGGTAAATTACACATTTAAAAAAGATATATATTAATATATTGTTTTCAATATCGTATCATATTAATATTATTATAATGTATATTTGTTTTTTTTTTCAGTATACTCTGGAGAAAATATTTGTTAATGAAGAAAATTGAAGTGGTTCTACCACCGGCTCTCAATGTGCAATTTAATCGTGTAAGTACTTGTCTATAATATTATTTGCAGTGATACTTTTTTTAACCTAACCTCTATCTATAAAACATTAATTTTTTTGCTTCTGTTATGCCTTACTAGAAAATATATTATATATCATATTCACTCTAAATAAGTGGTACAGAATCATTTTAAACTGCTTAAATATTCGTAAGGTAGAAAATAATAAAATTATGGACTTGGATGCAGTTAACTAGGTCAACCCAAATGTATATATAATGTTTGTTTACCATCAGTATTAGAACGCTTTAAGAAGTTGACACGGTACACAGCGGCATTTAGTACAAAGTACAGGTACCGCAGCGACCGGTCTACGCTTTTGTCAACCTCCACCACGGGCTACGATAGCGCGATACCGCCGACCCTCCCACCATGCCAAAAGGGCACAAGGTGGGACGGGAAGGTAAGTCGCGCGGAACGAGTACCAGCCGTTGGTGACTTGCTCTCTTACGTCGACCGTCGTACCGACAAGGCAACGCTCGCCCACCGACCGTCCAACTGACAACCACACACGCTGTAAAATATTACCTACGATGGTGATATAGACTTCTCATCGTGTGTTCACCACGGTTTTCGCGAAGCCGGTACTATTGTAATCCGTTCCGTCGTTATATCACTATTTGATATTATATTTGTATACTTGTATTATACGCTCACGGCGCTAACCACGCCGTCACGATTTTGACTTACGTCTTTAAATAAACGTCACCCCGCGGACATTACTTCACTCCGAATTAGTTGTGTTCTTAGTGTATGTGAATTCTTTAAGTGTCACCTACATCCACACCACCACAACCACCATCAAATCTGCGACCGGACTACCGCGACACACAGCACCGCTGTAGCCCGTGTCAAAGTATACAACAAAATTCATATTTTTAGTTTTTCAATTATATTTTAACCGGCGAGATTTCGATAGCAATAATGATTATGGTAGTATAGGTAATAATTATAATATTATACGAGGTCCCAGAAAATTACTGCCTTTGAAAGCTTTTCACAGCATAACGCAACCAAAAGCCACACAATAAGGGTGGTATAGTTTATTATTATAGTTATACCAAAGCAAAGTAATATTTAAACAACGACAGCGATATAATTACCGTAATTTTGCTTTCGTTCGTACTACTCTCGTCTATTGACAGGTATCGTATAAACTTATTGCAGCGATTTATCTAATATAGGGGTATTCAACCCGCGTCCCGCCCTGGAGTGTTTATTTGAGACCCGTGCCCACATTTCAAGCATAGCATACATTTTTTAATCATTTAATACATATTTTTTGTGATGAATACCTATATTATAGAGGTTAAATACCGTTGCTCAAATATTTATGCCATCGACTTTTTTTCATACGTTTTTGAACCCTTTGTGGCCCGTTTTACGAAAGTTTCCCGTAATAATTTAATATAATCGTGCCAATTAACAGGACCACATTGGTCAACAACATTGGTGAAAACGGATTGGAATCGAGTCGCCCGTAGAGGACGGTCACATATATACGAAAACGCGCCGGCCGACGTTGACGCCACCACCGCCACCGGCACCACCACCACCACAGTGGCCGAAGACGTCACGACGCGACGATGATTCTTCGTCCACCAAACATTAAGTGACTATAATATACACAAGCGTGCGCAGGTATTCTTGGCAGGGGAGGCAATACCTACCTTGGCTAAGGAGGTCCAGACTCCAATCCCCCCCACCCAATTTTCCCCAATAATCACCTTGATGTGAGTTACCTAACGATAATTTAAATAAATCCTCACACAAAATCAAGTATATGCATGGCTCTATTAAACCATGATATATTGTTCTTTGTGGTTAAGAGTTGGGTTAAACATTAAATTACTAAAAAAGCTTTTAATAAGTTATTTCCGGGGTTATTTCTAATAATAATATCTTTGTTTATTATGAGTCATAATTAATTAAAAATACATAGTAAAAAAATTGATAAATAAGAAAACATAATTTGAACAACTTTTAAAATAGGCAATGTGTTTTATTAAAGTTCCATACGTCGTTTTGCGGTAGGGTCCAATGTTTTAAAAATGTCTATTACTTCTTCATAATTAACATTATACGCTTGTTCGTATAATATTAAATTTTTTTTTCGAAACCTTTGTACTTCAACGAGTTAAGAACGACGGTGCAATCAAAATTAGATAGCCAGACTTCGTTTTGAAGCTATATGCTCAGGCAGTTTCGAATTCTAAGTTTTTACGCATACGCATACGCCTACCGGCTCCGGTCGCCATACTCGAGGTCCTACGGACTTCTCGCTGGATGGGGGCTCGGCCCCCAAACCCCCCGGGGCTTAAATAGCAAAGCTGGGGGGGAGGCGACCCCTTTGGGGTCGCGGGGAGAGCATACCTGCCCTGCGGGTAGACGGATGACCTAACAAGTAATTTTAACCTTGTTAATTAAAGTAACACATTTCTAGTGGTTCCGGTCGGCACACTCAAGGGACCTCCCTTCGCCTACCGGCTCCGGTCGCTATACTCGATGACCAGTAATATAAGTTTTTAGAGACTCCCTACGCCTACCGGCTCCGGTCGCCAAACTCTAGGTCCTGCGGACCAAGTAGACATACAACACATTCATGCTGAGCACAAAGGATGTGTCACCAACAAAATCGACTAAAAAGACCGAATCTCCTCTCGGTCATTGCACGGGTAAATTTTTCGTGACACGTCCTCTTAATAGAATGTGTGAAAATTATGATATTGCCGAACTTAAAAACGGTGGAATTGATGAAACATTAACTGGGCAAATAAAAAAATTCAAACCAAATTTGTACTAGAATATAAGACAAAATATGTAAATCTTAATTTTTAATTAAGGTTCACATGTTAGCATTCTGCTAACTGCCAGCTTTACAAGCTAGTAATCTGCCACTCTAATGCCCCCCCCCCCCACAATTGACAAGCACGTAAGCTCCATAAAAAGCAATTTATTAAATTCAAGAATTAAATGGTAGAGTAAATGTGATGACCAGGTTTGGACTGATCCGTTTAGGAGAAGCAACATTATTCATGCTGAACACAAAGGATGTGTCACCAACAAAATCGACTAAAATGACCAAATCTCCTGGCTGTAACCCAGACAAAATGACAAAATGTCAGAATTGATATACCATGCATTTAAAGAGAAGTTAAAAAATAACAGAAAGTACTATGCCACCTGGTCAAGTCAAAATATCAGAATTTTTTAAAACGATAGTACGACTAGATGGAGGAAGCCATAAATTCTTTATCCAATGACAATCTGGATTATCTAGATATTGATTTAAATATTGACAAGAAACTGAAGGCAGAAATTATAACTCAAAGTAACAGTCATTATTTAAGCATTTTTAGCAAAATTCATGTAAAAATGTAATTTTAAATATTACAAAGTGTAAAAAATTAATACAAGGCTCCTGATATATTGTTACAATAGCAGTTGAAAAATATTAAAAATACATAGGCACACGTTTTTTTATAAGTATTTAAAGATCGAATTTTGACAAAAATTATCAAATTTGAAATCAAATAATTATTTACAAAATGTTTCATTTTTTTATATCTAAGGCTTGAAAATTCTTCAGTTCTTCAGTTGGTGGAAGAAATGGAAGAAAAACTTGATTCACGAATAAATTGAAGATGAAGACAATATTGTAATAAAAACGTATCTCCAATAAAATATATTTTACATTACATATTTAAAATTACATTTTTACATGAATTTTGCTAAAAATGCTTAAATAAAATTAAATCTTCTTACTTTAAATTTATATTATACCATTGTTGTATGTATAACTACCTAATTAGTTATTATTTTATTATTTGTAAATAATTTTGTGTTAACAAATTAAAATAAAACTTGGATAAGATTAAACTAATATTGTTATTATTTTTAATGTTTAAAATTCGAAAAAAACAGCATTTTTTTTAAAGCTAGATGGCAAGGATTTTGATATCCTCTGGGTAATTATGTCCAGGGCCAGAACAGAAATATTTGAAAGATCGTGGAATGGGGCATACTAACCTCAACATAAATTTAAGGAATTAGTTAATTGCTGTCGTACAAAGTGTGATGTTGTCTGCCCTGTCTGTATATCAGGAATATACAAAAAATAATATTTTAAAGATTTTATCAGTTAGAAAAGGAAATTCAGTATCAAATTATGTCTTGTGGAATAACTTTGGCTGACAAAAAAAGCACAAGACTAGGAAGAGGAAAATATGGAACAAATTATAATCGTTCAGTCACTGATACATATTTGATACACTATCAAACGAAAGACAATATTATAATATATATTATAAAACCATGAGTTGTTTTATTTTTAATTTTATTGTATTTAATTTTAATTATTTAAATACTAGTAACATTGTTAAGTTTTATAAGGGCTAATTCCATTGTTTTCATTTATTGATCAATAATTAAAAGATCAATTATATGTTTATAGTTTACTTTTAATATACCATGTTGATTTATTCTAAATATTTTATGTTTACTATAGTCTATAATATTGTGTTTTAAAAAAGGTTACTTTTATAATTTGTATTTGTTTATATGTTGATTATTTAAAAAATAAATGTTGGCAAAATATGATGTCTTTATTATTTTTTGATTTAAGTACTTTTGAAAAACTAATTTATGTATTATGGCTTAATATTTTAATTCATACAAGGTTATTGATTATTATCATAAAATAATGAATGTATTTCATTCCAAGTTGTATTTTTCATTACATTCTAAGCCTTCAAACTCATTTTACGGAAAAATTTATAGTTTTTTAACACTCCGGACGAAAAACAACAACATAAATACATAATTTTAATAAATAACCGTAATTGCAAAATGCAAATGGACCATAATCAGTGAGCCTCATCACCACGGCTGACTACCGATAGCACTGATAGTGCTGCCAACACTGCAGTAGCACAACGGTGATTGGAACACAATGAATGGCGCCAGCATACAATACAAGAAAAATAAACAATTGGGTATGCACAAAACAGTATTATTTTATACTTTATACCGACCTAACATAAGCAAAAAAACGACAATCATTGATATTATTAATTTATATTATGTAAATTCCTTTTATTATATTTTACATTATAATATACAGTAGTCACCGCTTATTGGACTCACTTTGGGACCCGAAAATTTGAGTCGTTTAACTGAATGAGTCAATAGGCGAATGAATCAAAAAAATTTTAAAAATGTATAAAAATAAAAATCTAGCTATACGCAATTAAAAATAAAATAAAATTAATAAAATACATACATAATTAATAAAATAAATTAATTTTTTGATAAAAATCCATCTAATGTTGGTTGGGTTTTCACTTCTTCGGTCAACTTCATAATCATATCTTCATAAGATTTATGTTTCTCGAATACGCCAAAATCGCCTCTTTGCTGAATCCCTCTACGTAAAATTTGAAGCGTTTCTAGCATTTGTTTAGTTGATGGTGGTTTCTCATCAGGTTCCTCTTTGTCGCTATCATCAGCCACATTCTATTTAAGCCGTTTTGACTGTATTTCACATCTTCCTCGGTAACGAGTTCAGTAGTTTGGACTTCTTCGTCAATATTTATCCATTCATTATAAAGTTCAGTTGATAGGTCAGTGGGTCTTTCGACGGGAGCTTCAACTTCTTTTGGACTGAGAATGTTGAATGAAACCACTGTGTATAAAAGGTACCGACTTATTTATAACACGTTTGTTCAATGTATGTACATATATTTTTTTTTATTTATCTAATTTTCTAATGGCCCTATTAACCGGTATGTGAGTCGAATAGACGAATTTTTCGCTGTCTGTTAGTATATGTGCGAGTCGGGACCTGCCGTTTTGAGTCTAATAGGCGAATGAGTCAATTAACCGTGATTCCAATAAACGGCGACAGCTGTATTATCTTTTTTCATATAACATTTAATCACGAACTAAGGTAAAATGGACTGGAAAGAACATGGTCAGCCACCAAAAGGTTCCTCACACTGTGGACCGAATATTCTCAGCGCTACCGGTGGTTTTATTTAGCTTCACATTTTGTATATGGCCGTGTTTTATTTTTATACATAATATGACGTTGTAAACTCTCGGTAAACCCTTCGCACTTGCTCTTGAACATACATAGTTTCATGTCCATTATATCTTAGTCCATGCCTCCGTGGTATGGGTTAAACAACTGCATAAAGGAAATAAAGTGATTACCAAACCAATCAATTGGAGTAACCAATGTCTAGAAAAAAAAACTTAATAACAGTAATACCCATTAATACCAAGCCTACTTAGCTAATACTTAGGTAACACTTAACCTCGACTTAGGTGGTTTAAGTTTCTGATTATTTTTCATCTATTTATGACATTGGTTTTCAAAGGCGATTTAGGTTATCTAAAGAATCAGTATATTATTCACTTATGAGTTAATTGAAGAAGATTCAGAACACCAAACAGATTTGTAAGTTAATAAGTAGATAATAAGCAGAAGAGTCACATTTTTATAAGGGCATATGACTCATATAAGTAATTTTTACTTCAACTAAAATCACCATAAAAATTATAAATTATTTTGGCTGGGAGCAGTAGCATACCTAAGAAACACTTTAATGGAGGGATAAAGTAATAGATAATATTTTCCAATACAATTAGGTATAATTAAAAATTCAATAGTAACCCTAGAAACACAATATTAAATATTTTGTTTAATATTATTTTTAAATATTACCTTTACACAAGGGCTTTAATGTCCTAGGAAAAATTATTGATACATTAAATATTCAATACCTCTTTGGTACATTAAAATAATAATTTCTTACAAATGAACGCAATCTATACGAAATAGAAAACAACTTCACTAATCTGCTTCTCCTGAACAATTTTGTGAAATGCACATACTGTGTTTTATGATTAGGTTTTATGATTAAATGAATAAAGGTGTACACCAACCCGGTCAAGACTCACGAATCTGAATCATGATAACCGGAAAGCTATTGCACCCCGGTTTGATCTGGCGAATTTGTAGAATATTGAAATAATTATGTCTATTGTGAAAACCAAGTTAAGTTTTATCTTAGTAAGGGTCGGTATTTCATATTCCACTTAAGTGTAGTTTAATTTGTATTCCGTATATCAATTAGTTTAAGTGTTACCCTTAACAATGCTATACTTTTTCAATTTTCTTCCATGATTTTACATAGACGTTTCAAAAATAAATATTATCAAAATAGATTTTTCGATTTATCATTGATTTATTATTTTAATTATTAAAAGTCTTTATTAAACGTGTCTGATCTGTCGTGAACACTAAATAGTACAAAAAAAAACCATTAATATTAAAAATGAATAAGGTAAGTAACTATTTGTATAAATATTATTTATATAACATTCATATTATATAATTGTATAATATTGCATACAAAAAATTAAAGTAGGTAATAGTTGAATTCCTGGAAATGTTCTAGGATTAACTATCGTGGTATAAAGTTTGATACTAGTAGTGAAAAGAATTTTTAAATGTACAAAGTTTCTTACTTAAAACGATTGGTATTTGACTCGCATTCAAAAGTGATATCTGGTGCACGCGTTTAAATAGGTACTTACTATACGTATACGCGAATGATAAAGAATTAATTTCCCAGTCGTGGAATAATATTTTATAATTTTTTCTATCTAGTAATTTTCAAATTTTAACTAGCCATTCAATCAATTTTATTCAAATAATGGCTAAAATGATTCCTAAAATAATATGAAAATAAAATAATATCTGTTTAATATAACATATGTAATTATTTATTTAATTTTAATTTTTTTTTAATATGTAGAATGAAATTTTGACAAATAGAAGTTCAAACTTCACTCATACTGAAGTTGATTTATTACAATCGCTCGTGACCAAGTATTGGAACCAATTAGAAAGTAAAAAGTCTGATACTCAAACTTGGAAACAAAAAAATGAATACTGGGAAAAGTTAACAGATGAATTTAACTCACAAAACTCTGTAATGGAAAATCGCTCGACTAATGTTTTAAGGAAAAAATGGCAAAAATTGCAAAAAAAAACTGTTAAATCAAAAATATGCAACGAAAAAAAATATGTCAAAAGTACTGGTGGAGGTCCATCTATTCCAACAACATCTTTTTCTGCGACAGAAAACCAAATACTTACCCTTATAAACAAACAAGGTACGGGAGATGATTCCTTATTTTATTGCGATCCTGTTTCAGGTATATATTTACTTTTAATACAATTTTTGTAATTAAAATAATAATTATCTTTTGAATTTATTTTAAGATTTAGAGGCTTCATCATGGATTGATACAGTACCAAGCAGTTTTCCAGGTGATGACACTGTATTGAAATGGGATGATTATTCGCCGGCACTTTTAAAAAAACTCGTTTCTAAGCCATTTTATTACTATACCATCAGATATTTATTCCGTGAGTCTACTGAATAAATGTTATTGTAGAAAAATTGACGAGTTTAGATTTGCTTATAATAGTATATAATTAGGTACTTTCAGTTTCGCTCCATTATCGCAAATGTTATCGTAATCGCCTACGGTTTTAATAATTAAGTATTTCGTCTGAGATACACGTATTATACGTTGGTCGAAGTCTACGTTTCCTGACGCGCTTCGCCAAATATGCCGTTCAAACGAAATTTATCGGCTTCGTCAATTTCACCTAACGCCAATGACAATAAGTCAAAAAAAACAATTTTTTGTTTCACCAAATCGGTTCTCCGTTCTCGCTACGGATGATTCCACTGATAGTGCACTCGAAATACCCGTTTCAAACAGCTCAAACAATCCTGAAAATCCAACTATCATCGAACATGTTGTGGAGCCGGAGCCTCCCCCTCTGTATATTAAAAATATTAAAAATTTCTCAACATTTATAAACGAATTATCAAGGATTACCAATCCAAACACCTTTACGTGTAAGTCAACTTCTCTCATTATCTGATTGTTCGTCTTAGCGATCGTATCAGTTATAATACAATCATTGAGCACTTAATGGATACTAACACCAGTTCCCTACCTCGTCAACTTCGTACATACAGAATCGTGTTCAAAAACCTTCACCATACTACCCTGTGCACAGATATTTCCACCGCCTCATCGAGAACCCTCATAAAACCCGTCGTGGTCCCCCACAATGTCATCAATGTCAAAACTACGGACACACAAGAAATCAGTGTCACCATACTACTAGGTGCGTCAAATGCAGCGAAGACCATTTTTCCGAGGAATGCACAAAAGACCAAAACAGCCCAGCCAAATGCGCCCTCTGCGCTGGTGACCATACGGCCAATTACAAAGGCTGCCCAGCTTTCAATTCACTTTCAAAGCGTCTTAAAAATCATCAGAACAAAAAACAAACGCAGACTCAAAATAAATAAACCGGTCGAATCATCTCTTCCAAACACTTTTACTACCTCTCAGTCCAAACCGTCTTATGCATCTGTTGTCTCCAAGCCCGATAATATCAATGCTACTAAAAATAACATTAGGTTGAATTCTTTTAATGACCTTTCCACATTATCTAATTTTCTGTCCGAGCTATCCTCACTGATTAACCCCCTCCTCTCTCTGCTTACAGCTGTTTTACATAAACTTAATACACCATAAATATTATTGTATTTAATTTTATATGCTATATCTTGTTTTGTGCTAACATGCAATCTTGTTATTATTTTATATTACTTCTTGATAATCTTTATATTTATATTATTATTGTCTTAAACATGTTATTCATGTTTAATAATATTTTATTTTAATTAAAGTAAATTAAGAAATAACAAGATGAACTTTTGCATACAAATCATATATTAATTTTTCACATGACAACTCAATATAAAGAACACACACACTGAACATTTGTGCGTGTTTGATAAGATTATTGTTAACATGATAACATCAGATTACAGTGTATGTAACAATTATGTAATCTTATCTGCTGTATTATATATTAACTGTAATTGTTTAGCTATAATGATTTTATACCGGAAGCTAATAAAATAAAAAAAATAAATAAAAATTAGGTACTTTTTATTATTAGGCTGACGTGAGCTACTTCTTAATAAAAACTATATACTAATAATATAAGGGTTTCTTATATTATTATTTTGTGGTCTATTTACTACTCCGTCATCAGCTACATTATTTACATAATTAACAGCCTCCTCTAAATCAGCTGACAAATTTGGTAGTACAATATCTTTTTCAATTACAGCTATATTATGTAAAATAGCTGTTGCTACAATGAGTGTTTGTGTTTTCCACACACGTAATCTAATACTCACACCTAAAATTGGAAAACGACGTTTCCATACACCAAATGTCCTTTCTATAGGATTTCTTGTTCGTATTTGTGACTCGTTAAACAAATTTTCTGCCGGTGTTTGAACAGTCAATATTGGTGTGATGCAATATTTTGTCAGCGCATATCCACTATCAGCTAGTAGTATACAGTTTCCAAAATTACCACGTTCAAAGATCGCACAAATTTTCGAATTTTTGAAAATTCGAGAATCGTGAGCAGAACCTTGCTAACGCGCCACAATATCCAAAAACTTCAAATCTGAGCAACATATAGCTTAAATATTAATAGAAAAAAATTGTTTCCTATTTCTGTAAGTTTCAGAATTATTTCTCCCTGTAATAAATATAACAAAATAATTAAGAGTTAATTACTAATTAATTACTAATTATTTATGAATCAATAATGTAAATATTAACTTTCAATAATTTTACTTTCACTTGTTATACTTGTTATATTACACATAAAGAAGCATGCACATAAAACTTCTAAAGTTTACAAATAATTTCAAAAATTAAATTATTATCTTAAATTATAAAAAGTTAATGCGTAAAAGGCATACAAATATTCAACTGATTAGATGGTTTCTTGTACATGTTTGATTGATTGGCTAATTCAGGGGGGTTGTTATTCACCCTTACACTTGATAAAAAGACAAAAAATGGTATTCAATTTCATTATTACAATATTGCTAATGAGACTTGAAATATTTCGGTTGCATAATTTTTTTTGATTTCCCTTGTATTATATTCTTTGAAAATTAACATATTATATAGTATGTGTTAACTCGTATCTGGTGATTGCATCTTCACATGAGAACAATCCAAAGTTCGACCTTTGGAAATCTTGCTCTTTTATAGAATCCTTGCTGCAAATTATTGACCCCTTCAACATCACTAGGAAATGTTAAAAATTTAGACCTCAACATAGCAATGGCTTTTAAAACTTTCTAAACACATTTTCCAGCTGTAGATTTATGAATCCCAATAAAGTCTCCAACAGTGATTAACATATTTCCTGATGCTAAAAAGCGTAATGTTAGTAACATCATTTGCTCGGGAGTAATGGCATGATTTCTAAAAATTAAAAATAGTTTTTGTATGATATGCCTAAATAAATTTTCCTTTGTATTAAGTTTTTTATTTCGTTTAACTTTAGCATACCTGTTGGTAAGAGATTGAATTTTATCCATAATTAATGCCAATATTACATTTACAACACGTTTTGATAGACGAAAACGATTATAAAATTCAATCTCATTCCAAGTACTGAAATGATCTAATCGGTTTCTATAAATTCGCTTCTATCTTGGGCGATTTAATCGTTCAATAAAGTTAACAATGTCTTCATCGTCACTTGACAGTGATGAATCCGATATGTAAAGTATAATTTCATTCATTTTGAAAATTAAAACATACAAGTACAACACAATTACTTAATTTAACTTGAATAGTTGAATAGTTACAAAATATAGATTTGAAACAATTTTTACTTATAAAATCACACAACACAATGATTATCATTGAGAAAATAAAACATAAATGACATAAAATCCACATTAGGTATGATTTAGTTTAAGTAAAGCTTTTAGAACGTTTAATATTACTTAAGTGTCAAAAGTACAATGAAATTCGAATATTTTAATTTAAGCTTAGCTTATGGTTAAGTTATAGCTTAAGTGGAATATGAAATACCGGCCCTTAGTTTTTTAAATATTTGTCAGTCCAACTGTTATGTGGTACTTAATTAAAGTGATACTTAGCGTTAAGTTGAACATAAGTATTATTTAGTAAGGGAAGACTTCAGTATCACATTGGTGCAAATGGGTATTTTAATTATAAATATAGTTTTTTTATATAATTAATAATATAATTAATAATTTTATATAATTAATTATAATTGTATGATAATAACAATTTGTTAGTATGGCATTTTCTTAAAAGTATTTAATTATTTTTATTACGCTTGGTGTTTTAAATTGTGTTTTTTAAACACATGTATACTCTGTTCTTTGTAGGAAAATTATTTTTATACATATGTACACTACAGAGCTAGAAAAAATCCTTAAAAATTTGTTTTCAAAATACAAATCCAAATATATTTTATTAAATATTTTGGGTATGTACTATTCGTTTATCGTAGGTACTCTGACGGCGGAAATATCGACTCTTTGCCATAGATAACTGTTCAGCTTTTATTTTGACAAATGTAGGTAAATCACAAATATAATTTTGTAAACCTGATTAATGAAGCACATACTCAAAATATTGTACGTTTATGCTGACCGGCATATGCCAATAAAAAAAACACGTACATTTTGGTATATGTGTACGCCAAGGTGTATTTGATAAGATGTCATCACTTGTTTGAAAACTTGATTGAACATTTTACTAGAGACAGTCGTCACCACCGAGCGCTATAGTCCTACGGACGCCGATAATAAAACATTATTGTACGTTAAATCTATACAAAATTGAAAATATATTATGATTTAAGGAATAAAATTCCACATGTTATGCAAGTATTTTAATGTTTCTTTTTTCAAAAATATATTTATTAATATTATTAAATACTGTTATGTTTAAATTTCCTATTACAAAAAAATGTAAAATGTAAGAGTTAATTCACTAAAATTATCATACATAATGCTTTCAAAGTGTTACAATTAACAAATAATAATTATTAATTTGTATTATATATATTGATTTTAAAACAATTCATGATATGTTGATATTGAGGTTAATACTAGTATTCATATTACCTATGTGTTACCAAAACGCATGTACAGTACCTAGTCACTCGATAATTTGAGCCTCGATGATTCAAAAAACTACATAAATCGAACTAAACGCCGAGTCCCCTGAGAAAACCTCTATAATTTGAAGAAAATACATGTATTCCGGTTCCCTCCATAATTCGAAATGTATATCGGTGGGACACACTCTACAATTCGAATTTTTTTCCCCGAACCTCTATAATTTGAATTGTCTATCAGTGGGACATACTCTAGAATTCGATTTTTTTCCACAGACCTCTTTAATTCGAAATGACTCGTAATGAAACTATGTAATAACGACGGTCGTTGAATATTATCGTAGTTTATAAATGTTATCGTACCTTACCTACCCAATCTAAACTTTAATCGTATTATTTTACCAAAATAAAACTCTGCAATGGATAAACCATTGTTGAAATCGAATAAAACGTAGTCAGTCGCAATATGGGTCCCGTAAAGTACAAGTGTTTGTCAATAGCCGACAAAAAAAAAGTGATCGCGGCAGTTGAAGCAGGTGAAAAAAAAGATGTTGCTCTGCGTTTTGGTATCCCAGCTTCTACGCTTTCAACGATACTCAAAAAAAAGGACCATCTTACAACATTAACTTACTCATCGAGGATCAGACAGAGAACATGCGAGTAACCTGGGGGGCTATTCACAAACTCATAAGAAGAACGATTCACACGATTCACTTTCGTATACGAATGAAAATTAATATTCTGAAAACATTAACTTTCGTATACGAATCCGCGTTCCCAAATGATCCGTATGGGAAAGATATTCACATGATGAACAGCGGCAATGTCGCAAAATATTATTTTTATCATGGAATAGAATACTATTTATGTTGCATTTATAACAGCTGATATATTTCGCGCGTATTAATAATTATTAAACAAATATAAGTACTCAGAATAAAACTGTTTAAATTGTTTTTTTTTTCATTGTTCCTTATAATTTTATAAAATAAAATGTCCAACGAAAAAAGGAATACAAGTAAATCGGTGACAAACTACCAAAAGGCTGCAATGATAGACTTTTTAAAAAGTCATGACGAATTGTCAAAGGGGAAACATTCGTCAACTTTTACCCAAATCATAGCAAGGCAGCAGTGGGAAGAACTATCAGCCATATTAAATGCAATTCCGGGCCCTATAAAGGACTGGAAATCTTGGCGCCGCCGTGTAAGTTAACTATTAAACTGTTTAATTTAAATTTAAAATACTTAGGTATAATTTCAATATATCTATTTTTCATATACCTAGTTCTACACTTATCGTATAATACATAAATAATAGGTAGGTATTTTATATTTGACTATACATTTGTTTTAATAGTTTACAATATATAATTGTAACTAATGTACCTATTTATAATTTTTGAAACAAATGTAGTTTCGCTTCGCACGTTTTTTTTTTTTGGAAACCTATGTATTTTAACGAGTTAATAACGATGGTGGAAACATAATTTGTCGGTCGGACTTAGTTCCGAAGTTATGGGTTTTTGAAGTTTACGTTTTTTACGCATAGGTTAGGTTAAACCTACCCAAATTACTTTAATATGAAAATGTTTGAAATAAATTTATAATTCTGTTTTACGGGAGTTATTAGGTTACTATAACATAAAAAGTAAGTATGATAGGTAAATTTAGCTTTCACCAAAAATCAAAATGTTGACCATATAAATACTAACCTATCACAAAAATTAAATTTTTAAGTATTTTAAAAATTTAAACTCAAAAACATGATTTTGGAGAAAATTAATTTTAACTTCCAAAGGAAATGTCAGCGAATTTTTTTGGAAAATACCATCAAATTAAGAGGACGTGACACTGGTATTTGTTGTCTCCGTTTTACCTGTGCGTAACATAGCAAATTTACGCTCAGCAGAAAACTTGTAGCTCCGTTAGTTTGAGAATTAGTGTGAATCGACTTATTATGAAACTGAAGGTAAGAACATTATCTGTGTTTGTACGTTGGTTTTTTTTATGATAATTCAGTTTTTAAGTGAGTTACGAGCATTTTTAATTTACGATATTCTTTTTCTACGGTCGTCTTCCGATGTTTAAACTTATTAAATAATAATATTATAATATCTATTAACTTATTACCTATTTCTAATTTTATTGTATAGTATCTTATTTAAATTTGGTTTTATTAATAGGCCGATGATATTATATGCTAATAATACAATATAACATAATGTTTAAACCATAATCTAAATCCATAACCGATGGAACAACATGTATCCGCATACGGAAATCAATTTTCACATACGGAAACCCATCAGAATCAATTGTGTGAATATCTTTCACATGACATAATTGTATCCGTATACGAAAAAGGTTTCAGAATACCGTTTTTTAGGATCATGTGAAAACTCATGTGGAAATAACTTTTTTCGTATACGGATTTTCTTCGTATGGGTTTGTGAATAGGCCCCTTGGAAGAATGTCTTATGGCTTGATTTACTCAATGCAGGCAAAATAATATTCCAGTATCAGGACCTATTTTAAAAGAAAAATGTAAGTTGTTTGCTACGAACTTATCACAAATTTTCAAGCTAGTGAGGGTTGGTTGGAAAAATTTAATAAATGTAATGATTTGACTTTCAAAAAAGTATGTGGAGAAAGTGAAAGTGTTGACCTGTGTATTTCACGTGATTGAAAAAATGAGTTACTTAACCAGTTTATTGGTTGATTATGATGCTAGGGATATTTTTAATGCCGATGAGACCGGACTTTTTTACAAGTGTTTACCAGATCGCACTTTGACATTTAAAAACGAAAAATGTCATGGCGGTAAAAATAGTAAAGAACGGATAACAGTGATGTTTTGCCGCAAACATGGATAGATCCCAAAAACTTAAGCCCTTAAGAGGACGTTATACCACTTATTTTCAACGGTAAAAACATGTCCACGCAAAACAATCATAACTTCACTAAAAAGTGGTTTTAGAGTTAAAATACTTATAATAAAATGTATAGAGAACAATATTTCCAAGAAAATGTCATATCCATTTTATAAAAAACTAATTAGTAAAAAAGATACAGCTAATTAAAAAACGTAAAATATGTATATTTTGAATTTTAATTTGTAAGTTATATACTAGCAATATTAAAAAACGCATATGTCATTTTCTCCAAAATATTGTTTTCTTTCAATTTTATTATAGGTGTTTTTTCTCTAAAACTACTGTAAAGCGAGCAATTGCAATTTTCCGTAGTTATGTTTTAGTTGTGAATTTGTGATATGTTTGTATGCATGATATCATGCCGCATTGTGCTGCTTCTAGTGGATAGTTATATAAATAAAATTTCCAATTGGCTGTGTGTGAAGGGTGGGAGGTAGCGCGTGCCGGCCGCCGCTGTCGTCGTCGTTGTTATCTGCAATTCTATGAATAGTAATAGCTAATAACTATAATTACTACTATTATACGCCGTATTATTATTATTCGTTCAGTACTTATTCGTATGACTAAAATAAATTAAGATTATTATTATTATTATGATAATAATATTATTGTAGTCATTCTGAGTTCTGATGTGACACGTGGCAGTATGTACAAACAGGGGCGGATTTACCCATAGGCCACCAAGGCACTGGCCTAGTGCGCAATATTTTTTGGGGCGCAATTTTTTAGTTAATTTTTACTTTTTAGTTTTTCATAATTTCATAATTCTATTTACCTAAATTTATATTTTATATTATTTTTTTTTCGTATACAACTTGCATGAACTGGATAATGGCTCACGTAGTCACGTCGCAGTAACGTTTTAATTTATAAGCTATTAAGCTATTAATAACCTTGCCGTTTGAGTTTAATTCTGCGACCAGCGTGCGCCGCGTTGCGCCGCCACCGCTAGAGGTTCAACATCGACACTCGACAAGGCAGTTGCCGGCGTTGCCTGTGTTAAGAGGACGTTATACCCGCATGTGTTGTCTCCGTCTTACAAGTGCGTAACATAACAAATTCTACGCTCAGCAGAACACGTGTAGT
>NW_021770846.1:13544-16281 GCF_005508785.2 Acyrthosiphon pisum | reverse complement strand
GGTGTATTTGATAAGATGTCATCACTTGTTTGAAAACTTGATTGAACATTTTACTAGAGACAGTCGTCACCACCGAGCGCTATAGTCGTACGGACGCCGATAATAAAACATTATTGTACGTTAAATCTATACAAAATTGAAAATATATTATGATTTAAGGAATAAAATTCCACATGTTATGCAAGTATTTTAATGTTTCTTTTTTCAAAAATATATTTATTAATATTATTAAATACTGTCATGTTTAAATTTCCTATTACGAAAAAATGTAAAATGTAAGAGTTAATTCACTAAAATTATCATACATAATGCTTTCAAAGTGTTACAATTAACAAATAATAATTATTAATTTGTATTATATATATTGATGTGACAACTCGAGTCGCTATTCTCGCTCATGACCCGAGAGTCATGTGGTCGAGTTAGGTCGCCAACCACGAGCCGAGACCCCAAAAGGTCGGAGCACCGTGGATTTTTGTACAGTTTGAACCAGGCATTGGAGAAAACTTAACATTAAGAATAAAAGAACACGACACGCTATTTAGGTAAAAAAATCAGATATATTGTTTTACGTTCGCGCCGAGAAAGCCATTGGCATAAAACTCGGACAGAATTAAGAAAATAAAAGTTAATAATAATAATAATGACACTAATAAGCCAAAATGGCAATAATAATAATAATAATAATAATAATTAGCCCAAAATGGCGATAATAATAATAATAATAATAAGGATAACACCAATAAGCCAAAATGGCAATAATAATAATAAATCAATCATAATCAGCCCAAAATGGCGATAATAATAAGAATAATAAGGATACCGGCCACGGTGTTAAATTTATGTATGAGTACAGTTTTGGGTACGTACATTACCATTTACCACCATCATGCTCATTGTGCGTCGCCCGATGGCGCTACGGCGATCGCGGTTTTCTACTCCGTCAACATTGCACTAGATCGGCGTATAGGACAGAAACTGAAGTCCGTCGGCTTAGTCGGCTCGTATACGCACGAAAAAAGCGACGGGGAACAGAGACAGTATGAGTAGAAAAACAGAGAGAGAGCGTGTAGATATGTAAAATAATCGGCCGATATCCCTATACACGGTATTAGTTAGCGTGGCCCAGGCAGTGGAGACAATAGAGGGGAGCGTGTGTGCGTTCGTCGCACCGGTAGGTATTGTCGTCGGTCGGCGGACTTGGACCCACGGGACAAAGTCGCTATCGCACGCACACGGAAACATTATCTATGTATATATAATATTATAGCCTAGTTTATACTGATGGTCAACTGGTCACTCATCTTTGATCGTCACATTGATTTTAAAACAATTCATGATATGTTGATATTGAGGTTAATACTAGTATTCATATTACCTATGTGTTACCAAAACGCATGTACAGTAGTCACTCGATAATTTGAGCCTCGATGATTCAAAAAACTACATAAATCGAACTAAACGCTGAGTCCCCTGAGAAAACCTCTATAATTTGAAGAAAATACATGTATTCCGGTTCCCTCCATAATTCGAAATGTCTATCGGTGGGACACACTCTACAATTCGAATTTTTTTCCCCGAACCTCTATGGTGACGACGTACGTCCGAAAAAATGAGCGAGTTCGTCGATCGACAGTGGTCGCGTCATGGAGGGCAGTAGTACGCGCTGTATACAAAATTAAAAGGAGGGGCGCAGATTAATATACCACGTTCACCGAAACTCAGTTACCTCACTATACGGAAACGGATTTATTTACAATTTGCCCAGAATTTCAACTTATACAATACGAATCGAAAAATCAATCTTGCGAAGTTTCTTTATTTAAAAATCCGGATAGATTACCACAAACATGTGAAGCAGGTGTAATACTATTAACAAAAAATATATTTCATAAATTAAAGTACGCTAACACATGGATTTTTACAACAAGTAATGAAACACTAACAATAGCATGCCAAAAAATCAAAGATCCATATATAGTAAAATTAAGAAAACAAGGTTTGATCAGGTTAAATCAGGACTGCAGAGCTTACGCAGAAAATTAATTTTGAATAACATCCCCCCTTAGAAATTTCTAGCTACGTGCCTGTGTTCAAATATAAGTTCTTTTACTTTGTGCTCTTTTAGTATTTCAAATTGCATTGTGAAATTATTTGTAAGGTAATTATCGTAACATGTTATAATTAGAATTTCAAATTTATCTATTTAACTTTTTTAAAACGTTCCTGTCGGAATGTCCATTCCACAATACTACTACGTTTCTTTTTCCTCCCTTCAAAATATAAATTTCTATAAATTCAGGCGTTAAATTATTTAATTTCGAATTCAAACTTTTATCCAGCTGCATTAGACATGTTGTCCGGGTCACCTCCTTACAGCTGAAAATCGGCATGATCTCTCTCTTAGCCAACAGTAATTCACGAACTTTCATTTTTCTTACTTTTCCGTGAAGTGGCAAGAGTAGCGGCCTCCCTTCAAGTTTTCAAATCTTACACTTGTCCAAGCTGTTAGATATGGCTCCAGATATCAAAATCATACTTGTTCTGTTCATCTTAGAAAACTTAAAGTCCATGATGACAAATTTGACTTCCCTTCTAATTTCATTTTGTATATAATCTAGCGAATGTGCTATTTCGTGAATTTTTTCTAATTTATGCGCATCCCGTTATTAATCTACGTAGTTTTACATCTTTGATTTTATTAGTACCGTGTATATTATATTTCCCGATCCTATTT
>NW_021770846.1:5399-6588 GCF_005508785.2 Acyrthosiphon pisum | reverse complement strand
ATGCGTTTCATGCTTCAACAAAGCTAGTTTTGAAATTTTATTGTGCATATAAATGCATATTTTGCGTTTTTTTTAGTTTTTAGTGCATATTTTGCAAATTTCTTCCATTTCATACTTTTAAATGCATATTTTAAATAATTTATAGTTTTACCAATATTTTTTCTTCGACGTTTTTATTTATTTATTTATACAACCAGAATAACGTTGATATTATCAATGATGTTTCTCGAGATTTGCCGATCGAATGCCGCAATCTGTCGGGTTATTAATTTTATTTATAGACAGATAAGATAATATTGTTCAACGCACAACATTTTATCGATACAGGCCACGGGGACGCCTGTCACAGACATCGGACTTATTCATATTTCAGTAATCGCTGTGTTTCTCAACCGGTTGATCGTCGATCATACGTCCAAACGCGTTCTATTTAGTGTTTACTATTTATTATACAAAATGCCTAAAGTTAAAGTGTCTTTATTTTCACAATTAAACAATTATGTGTCCGAATTCGGTCCTGATGTGTTCTCAACAGACGGTAAAATACTTTATTGTAAAATTTGTGATATCAAGTGTGGAAGTGCTAAAAGGTTTAATGTTACCCAACATTTGACTACAGGAAAACATCTGAAATTAGTTGCTCAGAAAGAAAAAAACTTAAACATAAAAAAAGCTCAACAGCATTTTCTAACTGATAGCAAAAAATCGTGCTTCAATAGAGATTTGTGTTCCGCGAAGTTATCGGCCAACATACCGTTAAATAAATTAAATAATGAATCTTTTAAATCATTTTTAGTAAAATATACTGGCAAAATAATTCCAGCCGTGACAACATTACGAAAAGGCTACGTAGATGAAATTTACGATGAAACATTAATTAAAATTAGAAATGCTGTTATTGACAAAAAAATCTGGGTGTCCATCGATGAGACCACTGAATCTTTAGGGCGCTTTGTCGCAAACGTCATTATTGGTACTCTCGAAACGGATAAACCAGGACAAACATTTTTATTAAATTCTGAAGTACTGCCTAAAACTAATAATTCGACTATTGCAAAGTTATTTGACGATTCTATGCATATTTTGTGGCCCGAGGGAGTGCGGCATAATGACGTCTTGTTATATTTAAGTGACGCGGCACCTTATATGGTAAAAAGTGGAAATGCAATTAAAATTTTTATCCTAAAGT
>NW_021770846.1:1899-3503 GCF_005508785.2 Acyrthosiphon pisum | reverse complement strand
TGTCACGTGCCAATTAAGCCGCGAACGTATACCTTACCTACAAAATATGTTGTTATTTTTTCTTTCTAATAAGTATTGTTTTGTGGGACTTTGTTACATTATTATTTATTATGGATTCTAAAATAAAAGCGTTTGTCCCCGCCCCAACAGAGTGCAAGCACTGAAAGCGAATGGCTCCACCCCCGTGAGCATGCCTATGAGCTGCGCATTTATGCACAAACGGAAATTAAAGCAGCAAATTCCAGTAGGAGGGGTGATAAAATGTATATGATTTGAATTGAGAAACATATCGAAATTTATGTTTCAAAATCAAAAATGTGATAATCGGGGATAAACGCATGAAATATTCGGGTGGTGAGGCTTGAAAAAATTGTATAATCTTTGTACCTAATACCTATTGTTATACCTATATTAAATAATAGGTAGGTACATAATTGGTATTATTGATATTTTGTGGGGAGGTTAGCCCTTCGCGGCGAAACGGTCGCGGCGAATGGTCCGGCGGCGAAACGGTCACGGCGATAAAGTCCGCGGCGAAATGGTACAGCGGCGAAACGTTCGCGGCGAATCAGTCGCAGCGAAATGTCCTAGACCCGAGTCGGGAATATAATACATTATCTAATTTATTGGACAAGGGTCATATACCTATCAAACACTATGGGTTATAAAATATGTATATCAGGTATGCTAAATAAAATGTTAAAAAGATGATAAATAAAACCGAAGGTAGGAAGCGAAGCACTTAAAACTGTCAACATTCATCATCTAACTCAATTTCATAAATAGTTAAAATTTAATTTTAATTTTAACTCTAAGTAACAGTCATAAATGGCACACGGCATATTTGATATGACTCAAGAGACTGTTTATATTTTTTATCAGATTCCATTAAACAAAAATTTCAGCCAACTAGCTTATAATAATATGACTGCTGGCTTATTCTAAAATGCATTTAAAGTTGAATACCAGTGCTGCAACAACCGGGGGTGCTAGGGGTGCGAAGAACCCCTTGGCCCCTCGTTAAATCATAAAAATGGGCCCCCGGGCCAGTGGCCAAACTATTTGGAACTTTTTTCTTGTGTCACAAAGTGGTATCTTACTATCTTATTATTTAATCAAAAAATAGAAACTAATGAATACATTAGAATCATAATTATTATTATAATATAAAACAAAGCCCTAACTATATTTATAACAAAATATTAAAAATAATAATTTCGAATGGCAGGGGGCTGAATTATACCACTAATACCATATTTTCGAAATTCTTAATTTTGCTGATGGTTTATGGCATTTAAATTGGGACAAAAAAGAAAATAAATGGTTTTAAGAGGTTGCATACCATTTTGCTCCTTAGTCCTCACGATATGTGGGGACTATCACTACAGTGTACAATGTGTTCAATGCTCTTCACCTATCTGTAAGCAGTATAGCAGTGTAT
The DNA here is from genome assembly GCF_005508785.2 of Acyrthosiphon pisum. Taxonomy (NCBI): domain Eukaryota; kingdom Metazoa; phylum Arthropoda; class Insecta; order Hemiptera; family Aphididae; genus Acyrthosiphon; species Acyrthosiphon pisum. The sequence goes on along the minus strand of NW_021770846.1, from coordinate 2,062 downwards.
ACCTATATACATATTATATTAACTGCATAACATAATGTATTTAGCTAAAAACAACAAGCAATATGTATTAAATGACCTATTGGTACATGAGCATAATCGCAACTAGGATTAAAATTCTGGGGGGCTACATCCCACCTACAAATTATTAATTTAAAATAATCTA
>NW_021770846.1:0-1849 GCF_005508785.2 Acyrthosiphon pisum | reverse complement strand
AAGTTGCGGCACTGTTGAATACATTCAAAATCAATTTATTTTTCTGACATTACATATCGTAACTAGGATATAGTCATACTAAGAGGCGTATCTCTTTCTCGTAGTCGTTGAAATTTTATATTTTTCTGATGTTTTTGAACTTCTTTATTATTTGATCTCGAACATTAAGTAATTTGTACGGGCCGGAGTATAATAATAATAATATACGAGTCCGGACACCAAACTCTTATTTTACGCCACTAAGACCTAGGTCTAAAAAATATATTATGGAGGACTAGCTGGGTGTGTAGTGGTGTAATAGCTCGAACAGTTGTGGTCGGGATCGCCTAGCAATTACTGTTGGCTATGTAGTGATTGTTGTGGATTATGTGTATTTGTGTATTAATGTGTGTATGCGTGTGGGTGTGTGTATACAATTAAACAAATAGGTAATAAAAAATAGTAACACGGTTTCTGGTAGGTAAGTTGCTGTATAATAAAATAAATAATTTGATTTAAATAATTAATGTACAAATATAATATAATGTATTAACACAAATGTATAAAAAATATAATATTGAACGGCTCTTCTGGCCTATAACCGAAATAATAATAATAATATGATATAAAGATACTATTTGAGCCGCTATAATAGGTCTCTGGTCCCACAATATATAATAAAGGTATGATATAAAAAGGCTATATGAGCCGCTATAAAAATAGTGTGACCCTTCTGGTCCAACAATATATAATAATAAGAGACAATATAATAAATGACCGGCCCTTAGGGCCAACCGAAATAAAATATATTGGCACAGCTATATTTAAGCTGACGCTCGTATAAAATAATGTGCGGCCCTTCTGGCCCAACAAAATTATAATAATAATAAATCATCAACCCTTATGGCCAACCGAAATTAATAATATTATGTTAATATAAATAATAAAAAAACTCACAGTTTGTGAAGCGCAGACTAGCTAGCTGGTCCTATGCTAAAATAAAATATAAGTAGTATGCAAAAACAATAATAATAGTATAGGTAGGTACGGCAATATGAGCCGTATACTCGGCGCTTAACGCATACTCGAACAAAAAGATGTATTAAATGGCCCTTATGGCTCACAATGGTAAAATAAGTATAATAAATCTGACTGCACACCACACGTCGGTGTTCGCGTAACACAAAATAGCAAGGCTGGGCAAGTTAACTATTTTTTTTAACTCGTTAAGTTAAGTTAATTTGGAAAAATGTAAGTTAAGTTTAAAGTTAAAAGTTACTTTCCTTTTTTATTTAACTTGTTAAAGTTACAAGTTAGTTGGAAAAAATAAGTAACTTAACTTAGTTAAAAATAATTTACTATTTTTTTTCATATAAAACTTATAATTACACCATTTACACCTCATATTAAAGATCTACAAATAACATAATATTATAATGTAGGTCTTTATATCTTAAAAAAATGTATTTTGTTGTAAGTACTTATATATTATGAAATCCAACAAAATAATTAAATTATTTGTATATTTTATTTTTTTACCTAAAAGTTTTCCAAAGTGATGGTAAAATTTTTAAATTTTACTTTGTTATTACCAACTATGAACTAAATATTAATAATCAAATTAATTATAAAAGTATATAATTTAACGTGATTATAAAATGAATTGACGAGTTAAGTTATAATAGTTACTTTAAAAAAAAAGTAATTTGTTAAGTAACTTAGTTAAAAGTAACTTAACTTTTTAACTTAACTTTAACTTTTTAACTCGTTAATGCCCAGCCTTGCAAAATAGGTATAATGAAAAAGGGGGTTTCGTACCCACTATTTTACTTAACAATTAATATAATATCGATATGCCCTTCTGGTGATC
>NW_021770845.1:8386-9887 GCF_005508785.2 Acyrthosiphon pisum | reverse complement strand
TAAGATAAACATTCAGTCAAAATTTCATATATCTACGGTCATTTTTTTTAAAGTTACACCAAAAACTAAAATCGATTTTCTCGAAAACAGATTTTGCGTAAAAATTCCCATTTTTCCTTAATTTTTCTTTTGTTTTTCACGGCGCTTTTGAAAACTATTGGAAAAATTTTACTTTTGACCCCCCCAAAGTACCAACTAGATTCACTTTCCTATCAGAAAAGGTACTGTTGAAGAAAATCCAAGCACTTTTACTGTCCTAAAACGTGATGACAGACACAAAAATAAAAAAATAAAAAAAAAAAATAAAAAAAAAATAAAAAAAAAAATAAAAAAAAAAAAATAAAAAAACACACATCATTGTAAAATCAATACATTCATCGTTCCACTCAGAATCTAAAATGAGGACTATGGGGATTGAGGGGGCCACATAAATTTGCCCCCATGCATACTACGCCCATGGTCATTGTATAATAAATAATTATTTATCACCCAACAATCAACATGTTATATCATTATATTATATGCTACTAAAGCAACACACGGAACATAAGATAACCACCAATGAATCAGTTTGATTTATCTGATATAATATAAAAAAAGGTGGGTAAGTGGATGTCGCTCTGCTGTACAGTAGGTTACATGTGGGTCACTGTATAATGGATAGTATTAAATTTTAATTCAATGATATAATATCATTGCATAAGAAAAACGATTCTGAGTGAAGACGGTATGTGAGTCTAGGTTTAAGACATATGACATACGTATCTATGGTATTAGAAATTCGTAAAAAAAAAATAACCTATCATAGGTACCTATAATAAATTCCAAATTACTCTTATCACAATATCCATTAAGTACTTATAACGCGTTATACATCAACAACAAACCCTGATACTATCATAGATATATAATAGTACATTTTAGAAGTTTCAAGTACCCACGAATAATATTATACAATCACAACAAAATAACTAAAATAGTAACTATTATTCTGTTATTCTAGGTTTTTTAATATGTAATTTCGTCCAAATTTGAACTTAAAATGACCATAAAAATAAACTGTGCTAGTGTATTTTTTAGATTTTTTGGAAACAGAATTATCTACTTATATGGAATCTTGTTTTAAATTTTCAATCCTTAGCTATAAAAACTGAACATTTTGTAATTTATTAATTACAATGATTGATAATTTTCGAGATTTAGATAAATTCTGTCAAAATTCGATCTTTAAATGCTTATAAAAAAAAATTGTGCCTATGTATTTTTAATATTTTTCAACTGATATTGTAACAATATATCAGGAACCTTGTATTCAATTTTTACACTTTTTGGCCCAACAGATAAAACTTTATTGATATTTATAAAAAAAAATCTAAAAAAATTGAAAACTGAAAATGTCTGTAAACTGCTCAAAAAGAGTAGAAATATTTTCAAAATTGTATGGTGTATAGAAAATGCTAATATAAACATTCAGTGAAATTTTCATGTATCTACAGTTATT
>NW_021770845.1:4536-8286 GCF_005508785.2 Acyrthosiphon pisum | reverse complement strand
AGAAAAAACCACCTATTACCATTTATACTGAAGTCTACTACTGATTCGGATACACTTTGATGACCTGAAATTGTAGTAGGGTTTATGACTGAAATGATTTTATCATCTACATTATTCATCATAATAGGACAACTTGGACCACCACCTGTCTTATTAGCATACTTTTTAATGAGCATATTTTTATTTTTGGTTTTGGTTTTCAAATCACTCCATGCCTAAAGTCAATAAAATGTTGAAAATATTGATATTAACTGCTAAAGGATAATATTTTATTTATGCTAATTTATACTTGTGAATACCATATGCTTTAGACTAATTATTATGACTACCTAGAATCTAGATTGTATCAATTATTATTTATTGTGACAATGCCAGTCATATTCTTGAGTTAACATAGTAAAATATAAAACCTTACTCTTTTCCAATCAGCACCACATTTAACTCCTCCTCCGGGTATGGAATTCAATGACAATGCAATGGATGTCCATTGAGCATCACTATCCTTTTTTGTAAAATTATTTGTAAATTTGCCTATAATTAAATTGTTCTGTTCAGGTTGAATCATAATCTCAACAAGCCTTTCTTTTGGGCTCGCTGACATGTATCCTTTGCGCTTTCGTTCGTTCATTTTATCCATTTCATTAATGATCTAAGATAATTTAACTCACAAGTGACAATAGGTACAAATGTACAATATTGTAATATCTTCCAAAAAATCAAAATTATATTTAAAAAAAAAAGTTGATAAAATTAATATTTATCGATGATAACAACGGTCTATGATTATGTGATAAAAATGATAATTCCATGATAATGTGGTGATTCTGTGCACGTATCACCACTTTGCTCCCACTCCACTGCGCGGTACCAATTATTTTATATTCGTGATTTATACAACTTCCGTGATTTTTATGTTTATATTCTTTTGTAACTCGATCTCGCGTCTCCCATTGGCGACGCCATGCCACTCGTCCCGCGACAAGCACGACGCGGCCGCACCACCGGCCGGCTTCGTTCTCTTTGCTCACAGCCCTCGACCGAGCCACACGCGTTCCGAGTAATTCGCTCTCTTCCGACGTCATGTCACCCGACCAGCGGAATAGCGATACGACCTCGTACGGTCATCGCAACGACCTCCACTCGCCTGGTTACCGAACCCATGTCTCGACGGCGACCCGTCTCACCGACGTACCCGACGCTCCCTCGATCGCGTGTGCATCGAGCACCCACGATTCCGTCAACACGACCGACCGCGCGACCGCTCATTTATGTACCTACCTACTTATCGTCGTACTGCGTACGACCTACGTGCATATTATGTTTGTCGTACAATAAACCGATCTCGACGCAACGCGTCACAACCAATTCTGTGTTCAATTCATTTACTACCTGTATACCTAAAACCTTCTGCAACGGAGTCAAACAACAAACGTATATTGGTAAGTGCGGTGGTTATCACGGCAGCAACAACTTCACCTCCACGACACCGGCAACCACACCTGCACCACATTGGTAACCCCGACCTCCGCACTTCTGCCACAATAATATTGATAACCGAAGTGATTACGACTTTGGCGACGTTGCCCAATTTCTCAACAATTGATATAATATCAAATAACGATAAATTATCACTTACGATATTTTAATATCGGTCTTCATTCAAGAATTGACAAATTTGATAAAACAATATCGTGCGTGATAAATGTATTGATAATTGTCGTATTTGATATTTTATCAAACGATCTCGAGAATAGGGCCCCTGGGCACTTGAGACTCTAGTCCCCCCCCCCCCTAAATTCATTGAAGTTTAATATAATTTAACTTTAAATTTATTCAAAAAACTATTTTTATATAATAATAATGAATATAAAAATTAAAAACTATTACATAGGTACATATTTTGTCTATATAGGCTAACTGTTTTTATTACTTATTTAAGTTTGTAACTTGTAAATAAGGAAACTTTTTGTCAAATCAAATTATATTCCTATACACTTAGATCAACATTTTAAACTAGCATACACAAGACAAAACTATAGCATATTATATAATTATTCAAAAATAGACAAAATGTTAAAGGCAAAATTAATAAAAATAGTTTTTACCATTTTTAATACATGATCCTTTACAAAGATGGGTATTTAAAATAAAAGCGAAGTTAATTTAGTAAGACTGAGATAGTAAAAGAACTTGAAATTGTAATTTTTACTTAAATGAGCAATACAATTTACTAAAATTAAGTTGTATATTATTTTTAAAGAGAGGAAATACAATTATTTGAAATAACTATATTAGTACAATAATGCTTTTTCTAACAATACACTTTTTCTGGAAAAATCGTTGATTATTTGATCAGTTTCAATTTTGATATCTGATTCACACGAAAGTATCATTAAGCTTTCAAGTCTACCTTCTGCCATAGTACTACGTAATTTATTTTTCACAATATTTAACTTTGAGAATGTTCTCTCTGGAGTAGTACTGGCCACTGGGAGAGTAACAGCAATTTTTAAGGCAGTAGTAAGCATTGGGAATGTAGATGATAGGCCACTGATTAGCAAAACCTTTAAAACAATTGACAAACTGCATCCATTTTTATGAAGTTTTGGTACTTCTTTGTCTTGCCTATCGTGATTGTTCTCAAAACTATCTTCTATTTCTGATTCTGATGCTTCATCAGTCAATGAACCACTGAGCTCATCATAAATTTCTATTTCAGAGTTATGCAATTGCAAGGGCAATAATTTCACTTGTTCAAAATTGAAATAACTTTTAGAAAACTGCAAATATTCCCTTTTTAAATCATCTTTCAGTATAAATTTACTGTAAACATCAGAAAACACATCAAATGCATCTTTAGGTAATAGATCATTATTTTTTGAAATTTCTTCCAAACGTCTCCGAGAAAATAAGGACAAATCTTTGTAAATACCCTTGGTGATTTCACTGAACCTTTCTTTAATCTGTATAATTGCAGTATCATATGCAACAAAAAAAGTTTGAATTTTAAAATGTTGAAGTGGATCAGTGATTACTTCATCTTGGGTTTCTTCAGCAGACTTTTTTGGAACTCTCTTTGAACGATTTAGTGGCAATAGTTTAAAATCTTCGTTATCCACAGATGAACACATTTTAAACCTATCAACTTTTTCCTGTAATTTTAAAAAGTTTTCATCACTTCTGGCATTTTTTAGTTCACATATTTTGTCATCGACTACAGCTATAACTCCAATTAGGTCTATATCTACAGTTTGTAACATTTTACTTAAAGGTGTCACAATTTCAAATAATTGTTTGTAAATAAATGCAGTCAACAAAAATTTGTCACAAATTAAATTTTCTTTTAAACATTTTGCTTGGTGGGCTCCTTTTCGATCACTTAAACATTCACTTTTTTGAAGTTCATCAAATGTATCCAAAACTGTGTTTAATGCCAAATCATGGGACCACCACCTTGTTGTCTGAACCCTTTTAAATCGACGTTTACGTTGTTTATTACCATAACATTTTTCTTGATGTAGTTCAAATAATGCAACCCTTTTCTTACTTGAATTAATAAAATCATGTACAGTTTCTATAATTCCAAACATATCAACAGCATTCACAGAGGAACTAACTGCATCGGTAAGGACCAAATTCAGTCGGTGTGCATAACACCACACAAAAATAGCAGCCGTATTAAAACGCCTAATTATAGCTTGGAGACCATTATATGAACCACGCATATTACTAGCCCCATCATAGGACTGT
>NW_021770845.1:3270-4486 GCF_005508785.2 Acyrthosiphon pisum | reverse complement strand
CGATTTCCTTATTTTATTGTAATTCAAAAACGAATAACTGTAGATACATGAAAATTTCACTGAATGTTTATATTAGCATTTTCTATACACCATACAATTTTGAAAATATTTCTACTCTTTTTGAGCAGTTTACAGACATTTTCAGTTTTCAATTTTTTTAGATTTTTTTTTATAAATATCAATAAAGATTTATCTGTTGGGCCAAAAAGTGTAAAAATTTAATACAAGGTTCCTGATATATTGTTACAATATCAGTTGAAAAATATTAAAAATACATAGGCACAATTTTTTTTTATAAGCATTTAAAGATCGAATTTTGACAGAATTTATCTAAATCTCGAAAATTATCAATCATTGTAATTAATAAATTACAAAATGTTCAGTTTTTATAGCTAAGGATTGAAAATTTAAAACAAGATTCCATATAAGTAGATAATTCTGTTTCCAAAAAATCTAAAAAATACACTATCACAGTTTATTTTTATGGTCATTTTAAGTTCAAATTTGGACGAAATTACATATTAAAAAACCTAGAATAACTATTTTAGTTATTTTGTTGTGATTGTATAATATTATTCGTGGGTACTTGAAACTTCTAAAATGTACTATCATATATCTATGATAGTATCAGGGTTTGTTGTTGATGTATAACGCGTTATAAGTACTTAATGGATATTGTGATAAGAGTAATTTGGAATTTATTATAGGTACCTATGATAGGTTATTTTAGATTCTGAGTGGAACGATGAATGTATTGATTTTACAATGATGTGTGTTTTTTTATTTTTTTATTTTTGTGTCTGTCATCACGTTTTAGGACAGTAAAAGTGCTTGGATTTTCTTCAACAGTACCTTTTCTGATAGGAAAGTGAATCTAGTTGGTACTTTGGGGAGTCAAAAGTAAAATTTTTCCAATAGTTTTCAAAAGCGCCGTGAAAAACAAAAGAAAAATTAAGGAAAAACGGGAACTTTTACGCAAAATCTGTTTTCGAGAATATCGATTTTGGTTTTTGGTGTAACTTTAAAAAAAATGACCGTAGATATATGAAATTTTGACTAAATGTTTATCTTAGCATTTTCTATACACCATAACATTTTCAAAATATTTTGATTTATTTTGAGCTCTTTATGGACATTTTCATTTTCCATTTTTTTTTTTAGTTTTTTTTCTAAAAATATCAATAAAATTGTATTTGTTGGATAAAAAAAGCTTGAA
>NW_021770845.1:0-140 GCF_005508785.2 Acyrthosiphon pisum | reverse complement strand
CGATGTATTGCGGTAGTGGGTAATTCCGTTAATATACATAACGCAAATGGAATTATGCAGTATAGTATTCCTATATAGGATTTGACGCGACGCGCCAACATGAATTGATATTGATATTGATAACAATAATATTAATATCA
>NW_021770844.1:3625-7485 GCF_005508785.2 Acyrthosiphon pisum | reverse complement strand
ACCACTTGAAAATGAAAAACAATTATTTGAATGCAACTATTGTCATAAAAAGTTTGTATACAAATCTTGGTTAGAGGGTCATATCCAAAAATTGCATATGATGGTACATTATCCATGCGAAATTTTTGGTGCATTGTTCAGCATAAAAGATTATTTAAATAAACAGGTCCGAAATCCTAACTATTGTTGATTAGAACAAACGACTTCGCATCGACCATTCTCGCGTCATTGTGTATCCGTCGTCTGGGAATTGTTTGAATTTTTAGTTAAATCATTTTAAATTGCCATCAAATTCATTTGCAATTTAAAGGCTGACCTGAAAACACCAAAAGTAAAAATGGCCACCACTAGTGACTTCGCTGAAGAAATCGTCATGATACATGTTTTTGAATGCGTTGATACATGGGTTATGTCAATGGAGGATGAAGAATCACTAACACTAAAAGTTAAAGACTTAGAACTAACACTCGATGACGATGAGGAAGAAGTCACTATACTACGCGACATTATTTGGTTATTTGGTGAACATGATATAGTTGATGCCTTTTGCACGATCGAGGAAAGCAGAGGTGACGCTGCAGCGGTAGTACAGGTGCACTCCGAAACGCTTGGAACAGCCGAGCAGGGTGGCGTACTACAGCAAGCCGGCGACAAAGTGCAGGTGCATGCAGCATGAAAAGGCAGACACGACACTGCCTGTAGGAGTTGAAGAAGAGAGAACGGACACAACCACTGCAGTTAAGAGCAACACTCCAAGTGGTAGGACAAGACGGTTTTTCACCGCCAGGCGGAGGGGCGAAAAGCGCCTGCTGCTATGTAGTTGTTGCCGAAGAACTTGACACCCACAGTATAGTGACCCCCTTACCCCAGATAAAGATACCTAGACAATACGGCGGCGACGAGGGAGTGGTGTATGAAAGGGCACTTTACGGAGTCCGGCGGTAAGTCACCCTATACGTTCTCCGTCCACCCGCAGAAAGACGAGATGACAGTTGTCAGCATCGTGCACTCGCGGTTGCCGATATGCGAGACCATCAAGACGAGTAGGCGTGGACTCAGCGGCTTCGGTTACACCAGGAACAGTGGACGATGATGACGGCAGTGGCTACCCACCGTGCATTTTAGGTTACAGAACATTGTTGCGATGTATGATATAAGTTACAATGTTAACATCGCACTTCGACGTTACCAAAACATTGTGTAAACGGTTTAGTTTTACAAATATTTTAAGTTTACATATAAACATCACAGAAACGTTGACGTATCAACATCTCTGAAACAAGTTGCTGTAACAGTACAACAACAGCGTAGTGATGTGATGGAAAAAGATTTATATTAATTCAATTATTATTTTTAAATAGACAAATATAGTGGTATTTTTATATTAAATATAAATAGATAAAACAAATTTTGTTTTATCTATATCCCACGTTCGCCGCTAAAGCGCAGCTAGCTAACCCACCTACCGGCCATCAGCAGTGTTGGGAAATATCTAGATAAAAATTATTTATCTTTTATCTTATCTAGATAAAATTCTTCACAGTTATCTTTATCTTCATCTAGATAAATTCTAGTTATCTATGAGTACTTATCTAGATAATTTATTTAAATGAACTAAAAAAAAATTTGAAAATATAAAATATTTTTATTATTTTAATTTACATTTTTCTATTTTTCATCTATTACATAGAAAACACGTTAAGTAATATTCATTATAATACCATGATTTTAATATTTATTAATATTCATTGTTAGTCTGGAGTTTTACATCGTAAACAATGAGAAAACCCAAAAATAGAAATATTCAATGGGGATATGTAGTAGGTAAGATTGTAAGAACAACTAATAATAGCAAAAGCAAGTTAACTACAGCAAGCCGGCGACAAAGTGCAGGTGCATGCAGCATGAAAAGGCAGACACGACACTGCCTGTAGGAGTTGAAGAAGAGAGAACGGACACAACCACTGCAGTTAAGAGCAACACTCCAAGTGGTAGGACAAGACGGTTTTTCGCCGCCAGGGGGAGGGGCGAAAAGCGCCTGCTGCTATATAGTTGTTGCCGAAGAACTTGACACCCACAGTATAGTGACCCCCTTACCCCCAGATAAACACACCTAGACAATACGGCGGCGACGGGGGAGTGGTGTATGAAAGGGCACTTTACGGTGTCCGGCGGTAAGTCACCCTATACGTTATCCGGCCACCCGCAGAAAGACGAGATGACAGTTGTCAGCATCGTGCACTCGCGGTTACCGATATGCGAGACCATCAAGACGAGTAGGCGTGGACTCAGCGGCTTCGGTTACACCAGGAACAGTGGACGATGACGACGGCAGTGGCTAGCTGTACCGGCGCGGGCAACGATACCACCCCGACGGTACCACGACGATGGCAGAGTGTACGAAGGTGACCCGCGACGGCGACGGAGACTGAAAAACACAACAGGTGAGCGATACAGCTGAGCTAGGAACATGGACGTCAGCATCGCCGGACTCGTGGAAACGTTTCAGGGTGAGGCGATGAGCAACTCCAGGACGGCGGTCAAGACGTAGCGCAAAAATCACACAGAGGATCAGGACCGCGGCGTGCTTTGCGGCGTGGTCTGACGATCCTCTCCCATTTTCACTTAGTGACAATCGGTCGAGTCTCGTCTCCGGTTGCTGCCTGTTCCATAGCACCAACAGCTGCCTTTGCTCGCTTAGTGTTTTAGGTCACCGCCGCCGTCGTCACGCATCAGTCATCTTCAGCAACTGCACATCGTCGATGGCACAACATCGCGCCCTAGCCACTCGCCGTCTCATCGCTCCCGTGGTCATCGCGGTCGGGACTTCGCCCGCCGTCATGTAACACGCTGGCGACTGCACTCGTCCACCTGCGGGATGTGCTGCGAGAACGTATAGAGGTGACCAGTAGCCCTATTGCTTTATGCAAGCACCTCACCATCACATACCACTCCCCCTGCTTATTGTGTCTTGTCTGGTGTTTTTTTTCCCCCATTGGGCCACTTTGAGCCGTTTATTATATTATTATATTTTGAAAAACATTCAAAATTAAAAAAAAAATAATAAAAATATCAAGTAAAAAATAAAATAAAAATAGGCCACTTTGAGCCGTTTATAATTAAAAAAAAACAAAACTTTTCATTGTACTTACAACTACAATAAATATATTGTAAAATTACTTTTGTTCAGTACACAATAAAATTGTCTTTCAAAAACAAAATATTGTTTCTTTTTTTACGTATTAGAGTGTATTTGTATATTTATTTTTTTAAACAGAATAATGGGCTCCACTGTGAGGGCTCATGCATAACTACCTACTAGCAATGTTTTTGTCACGCATCAAATATATCAAAAAAATATTATAGTAATGATAGGTATTTTTGGTCAGGTTAACGTATAATAATTAATAGATAACAATAGATAACTTGAAACTTTTACATATATTATAAATTTTACTGAACGCAATGGCATTTTAAAAAAAATAATACTTTATAATTTAAATCCTTAGCTATAATAATTGAACATTTTATAATTGATAAATTTCGAGATTTTAAAAAATTTAGTCAAAATATGAACTTTAAATATTTATCAAAAAAATTTTACCTACGGATCTTTAATATTTATCAACTACTTTATATTAAAACAACTTTTAAGGAACCTTGTTTCAATTTTCAATCTTTTTAACCCAACGAATAAAATTGGATCTAAATTTATAGAATAAAAAAGAGACACATTACCTACACTAAAAAACAAAATCGAGTTTTTTCTAAAACCTTGCGTAAAAATCTCAGTTTTTCCTTAACTTTTTGTTTGTTTTTACTGACAATTTTGAAAACTTTTGTGAACTTTTGTCCCCCCC
>NW_021770844.1:2660-3525 GCF_005508785.2 Acyrthosiphon pisum | reverse complement strand
CCCCCAAAGTACTAACTAGATTCACTTTCGTGCCAGATAAGGTGATGTTGAAGAAAAATTAAGCAGCATTATTTTTACTATCCCAAAAGGCGATGACAGACACAAATATAAGAAAAAAACATTGTAAAATCAATAAAATCATTGCTTTGCTCAAAATCTAAAATTCAGATTTTCTCATAAACGAAATAGTGTTTCTTTATTATTAAGAGTGTATTTTTATTTTTATTTATTTCAACGAAAAATGGGGGGCCATACTGAACATTTTAGTGCCTACATGTGGGTGTGTAGGTACAATGGTTCCTGTTACAGTAAAAGTAAGAATACCGATGAAACCTAGGTTTTAATAGTACCTAAATGACTGCTGTACTTCACAGGTTCCTATTGTGGGGATGGATATTATAGTTATCAAACACGATTTAGGAAATTACGATTATTGTGATTATAGGCGTGATTTAGAATACCAATAGATATATTAATTGTAAAATCAAATTTCTACCTTGGTAAAATAGTAGGCATCCGTTAAATGCATTCGCTCTTGGAACGCAGTTTTTAAATCGTTGGATTGAGCTCCTCTCCTTAATTTTTCCCAATTCGAGTACTGCTTATAGGTATCATCGGACATTCGGATAACGGTTAAGTACTAGTAAAACTTAAAACAAATAGGTTTCATATACTTGGTAAACAATTACCATGGATAATCTAATAAATAAATAAATAATAACAATGAATCATTATATTGTTAGGTAAAAAAAAAATAGTACCTATGATATTAATTATTAATACTTATATTGGCTACTCACCACAGATTTTAAATATCTAGTTTGTATGACGATGTGATGTTCTTCCAATTTTCACTTAGCCTATG
>NW_021770844.1:0-1364 GCF_005508785.2 Acyrthosiphon pisum | reverse complement strand
ACATATTATTAAGTTGTATTGTAAGATAATAATTAAAAAAATGATTACATATGACAAAAAAAATCTATCTATAATAGATATACAATTAATGAAATATGGTAGTTGAATATAATAATAATAATAATAATAAAGAGAAAAGATCGAACATTTGTAAAAATTACGTAAAAAAATTGAAAAAAAAATGCAAAAAAATTCGGGTCCCGGGCGGCCGTGTAAATCATACGGCGTGGAAGGTATCGACGCCCGGAGGGCATACGACGGATTCGAACCCGGACCTACCTAGCAACCTACCTAACGCCTTACCTACCGAGACACAGTTTGAGATGTGAATTACGGTCAAAACATCAACACTTAAGCTGTGCGTCTACGGAGCGACGAAAACCGATATATTCGACGTACATCGATGTAATCGTATATAATTCGCTTGTAACACGCACATCTCCTAAATATATAATTAACGGGGCGTGTGAAAAGCGTTTTCCGATAATAATTATTATATAGGCAAATACAAATGCATATACATGTATGTGTAAAATGTATATATTCTGTCTCAAAGTAGAATACACCGGTTTCGCGCATCGCGACTGACGGCCGCGGAAGCTCGTTGCCCGATTTTCCCCCACTATGAGACGAAATCGACAGCCGACGTAAACCGAATAGTCGACAACTTCCGACGGCAATACGAAAGCGGTAGCATACACCGAGTACAAATAATAAATAGAAAAATAATAAAACTATCGACGTCGGCCTGCATACGCCATACGTTGACAATGTGTGTACATAGAAGTACAAATATGAAGTTTCATAATTTATTTTTTCATTAAAAGGTATTTATAAAAATTGTTGTATAATGTTTAAAAATGCATAACTGTGTAATTTTTATATTTTTTCTGTAAAGTAACCTATAATATTTGAATTATTTCGAGAAAATATTTTTTCTTCAAATTCTACCATGTTCTGAACCATGTTGAAATACATTTTGTCGTCAAAAAATAACACTACAAGTATCAATAAATAAAAAAAAACAAAAAATTTGTGGTTTAAAAATGAATAAGAAACTTTATTATAGTTTTTTACCATAATTTTTATATTTAAACACCAGGTATAAAAAAAACATTTTTAGTGCAATTCATTTTAAATATACGTCTATATAAAATTATGCAACAAAAAATTGGTATTTTATTTACATTTATATTCACATGATTAATCAGAAAACAGTCTTTAAAAATTATACGTTATGCAAAAAAATAAATCTGAATAACATCTTCGTCAAATATAAATAAAAAAAAATTTACAGTTACTATATACACAATTAATCCAAATCAGAAAATGAATCATCGTCGTCGTCATCGCTCTGGCCGATC
>NW_021770843.1:1752-3646 GCF_005508785.2 Acyrthosiphon pisum | reverse complement strand
TTTTTTTAAGATCTTTAGTTTTTCTTATTAGGTAACAAAGGATTTTTTGCATATTTTTTTATAATTTTGAGCTTTTGAATACATAAACATATACATATTTAATAATAATTTTTGCAAAAAATCCAGGTCTTACCTATTATTTTATGTGTATAAACTATAGATAGATACATTTTGTTTATACTCTAAAATAAACAAATACAAATGTAAAATACCTCTTGTGCATTAATTGATTTTCAGCTTAAAAAAAGCAAGTAAATAGATGTCACTCTGCTGTACAGTAGGTTACATGTGGGTCATTATAATGGATGGAATTAAATTGGAATTCAATGATATAATATTTTACGTATTCTGTCAAAATTTGAACTTTAAATTCATATTAAAAAAGGGGGGTAACTGGATATGTGGTGGGTAAGTGGATGTCGCTTTGCTGTACAAGTGGGTCACTGTATAATGGATAGTATTAAAATTGAATTCAATGATATACTATCACTGTATTATAAGAAAAACGATTCTGAGCGGAGACGGTTTGTCAGTCTAGATATTAGACATACATATTAAGGGTATAGGTACTTATCTATAGTATTATTAATAAATTCCAAATTAATCATATCACAATATCCATCAGGTAACGCGTTATACATCAACAACGAACCGTGGTACTATCATAGATATATAATAGTATACTTTAGAAGTTTCAAGTAGGTACCCACAAATAATATTCTACAATCATTACAGTCACAACAAAATAAATAAAATATTTATTCCAGGTTTTTTAATATGTAATTTCGTCCAAATTTGAACTTAAAATGACTATAAAAATTAACTGTGCTTATGTATTTTTTAGAATTTTTGGAAACAGAATTAAATATTTACGTGGATTGTTGTTTTGAAATTTTCAATCCTTAGATATAAAAGTTGAACATTTTATAAATGTTTAACTACAAAATAATTATTCAATTTTAAAATTGATAAATTTTGTCAACATTTTAACTTCAAATGCTTATAAAAAAAAATTGTGTCTATGTATTTTTAATATTTTTCAACTAATATTGTAACAATATATCAGGAGCTTTGTATTAAATGTTTACACTTTTTGGCCCAACAGATAAAACTTTATTGATATTTATAGAAAAAAAAAGTAAAAAAATTGAAAACTAAAAATGTCCGTAGACAGCTCAAAAAGAGTCAAAATATTTTCAAAATTGAGGTTCCCTCTATCAATATTTAATTATTTTATATGTTAATTTTTTAATATACACCAAAAACCAAAATTAAATTTTCTCGAAAACAGATTTTGGGTAAAAATTCCCGTTTTTCCTTAATTTTTCTTTTGTTTTTCACGGCGCTTTTGAAAACTGTTGTATAAATGTTACTTTTGACCCCCCCCCCCCCCCCAAAGTAACTACTAGATTCACGTTCCTATCAGAAAAGGTACTGTTGAAGAAAATCCAAGCACTTTTACTGTCCTAAAAGGTGATGAAAGACACAAAAATAAAAAAAAAACACACATCATTGTAAAATCAATACATTCATCGTTCCACTCGTAATCTAAAAAGTTGTAACTAGGTCTTTTTAATAGTTTAATATCAAATATTGAAAAATTTTTTGATTAAATCATAGAAGTTGATGAAACAAATTTCATTTTCAGAAGTACTAAAGGTCTTACTTAAGTAATAAGTAATAGTTAATACACACAAATATAATGCCATATTGATATATGAAGTAAGAACCATAATAAGTTGCCTATGCAATACTCCTTAGAAAATAACGTCTGGAACCGCCGAAATAATAAGACTATTTTAATATACCTATACCTACATAATATTATAGTATTTATTTTTTTTTGTAATTAGTAAATAATAATTTTGCTAATTTAGTAGAACCATCTTTATGG
>NW_021770843.1:0-1652 GCF_005508785.2 Acyrthosiphon pisum | reverse complement strand
GGGAGAAGGTTCTATTTAGGATGACGAGAAATCTCTTAAAGACAGTTAACCAATTTAACTTTGACCATAAATTCATATTTTTTTAATAATAATTACTCTCTCATTGTTGAATTTACCACACCCTAATTTTGTACTAAAAAACTTTTTCCCAATTTTTAAGAAAAGTACATACATTTTTTTATTTTTAACAGGATTTTTTTGACAAATGGAAATCTTATGTATGTATTTATCTGTTGTTATTAGTTGCCATTGGTTACAGAAATCAAATAGTTATTTTGATTGGTTTAATTTTCAATATTGTATTATATATTTTATAATTGTTATGAAAATTGTATCTAGATATACTTGGCTACAGGATTAGTGTTAAACTCGTAGAACTGAGGAATTTAATAAGGATTTTAAAAGGATTTTAAAAGGATTGTAAGGATTAATATGGGTTTATAAGGATTATAAATAGGTATGCTAAAATAACCCCGATTCAATTTCAGATATTATAAGGATTTATTTCCTATATTATCTAGTGGATAGTATTACGTACAAACAATAATAGTTAATACTAATACAAAGTAGGTAAATTACCTGTGTATTAGAATTTATAGAAGGTACCTGAACCTACCTAATACGAAAGATATTGATATCTTAAATCTTAATGTCTACACTAAACTACTGTCCTTACATAGTGTGTATTGATAACAGGCCTGCTCTTACAGTTAATAATTGTGTGATGTGAATAATAAATTATTGTATCAGTCGGCAGCTAATCGTATCGTGTCTGTAATATGTAGGTATGTAATGTAGAGTTTATAATTTGTGCAAATTATATACAATATAATAATATACATAAGCGTCATAAAACATAATTGTTACAATCGTGATTGTCATTAGTCATTACTCAATATACATATTATTACTATATATCAGAACTTTGGAGTACCTACTTTTACTGTTGGCTTTAAATGCGAGCAGTGGCGTAGCGAACTTTAAATCATATGGAAGCAAAAATAACCTCAAAAAAAGTCTGCAATTGTATAACGGCTAAATTTTGAAACGGATTTGCCTCACTAAGCGGAATGCTTATATAACGTATAGTTGTCCGACCTTATCTTCTAAGACCTTGACATAAGACGACTATTACATAATAATTGGAATTTTATAAAAATAATTATTATTAAAAAGAAATATCGTTTACTTTAATATGGAGAAAACTCCATAAATGTGTATATTTACAACAATTTATTTTTCATATGATGGTTACACTGCAAGTACCCCGTTTCGCTTCACTTTCAGAACGATATGGCCACCCCTTGGAATACAGATATTATCTTAAATTGAGGTTATGACCCATGAATCAAGAATCTGTTTGCGGAAAACAATAATGTTTTATCCTGGCGCAGAAAATATCTATAGCTGTTAGCGTGCTCCTAACCTTACGTGGCACAGTGAATAGGCTTTCGTTTCAAGTCTATTCTATTTTAGTCCGTACTAATTACTAATTTACTAGTTATAGTATTGCCTACTTTTTGTACAGGGTTAATACATGTTGGTATGTTGTTCATGGTTAGTATAACTGCAGTAGTGCTACACATGGCCATTTGGCTATTATAAGGAATATACAACTTTTTTTACTTACAAGGTAAGTCAAATGTTCAAAA
>NW_021770842.1:1989-2317 GCF_005508785.2 Acyrthosiphon pisum | reverse complement strand
AGCAGCCGTCGGTGTACAAGGATGAGCCATCATCGGAATATATCATCAATGTATAAAAACTAGGTATAGGGATGAGCCAGTAGGATGAGGTTCCAGAACTATCATTTTTACCCTACTCACATATATTACATCAGGGATTGATTGTAAGAAATGACTTGAAGATCATAACTTTCCCAAAGTATATTTTTATGGAAAATATAAAGTGGTGATTCGCTATAAAAATTTAGAAAATAGAGAAGTTGGTAATATAAATCTGATGTGTAATATAAATAATAATATGAATTTCCAATACAAGTATACTTATGGGTGTAGAACATATAACGCAATT
>NW_021770842.1:0-1889 GCF_005508785.2 Acyrthosiphon pisum | reverse complement strand
AAATTATTTTAATTATTTCAACTATGATCTGCATTCTTTCGACTTTTGGTCTTCTGTTGTTGGCAGCCCGATGGGTTTCCTGCATACAGAGGATGTCGCATACGGTGGTCTTACACAGTGTTTGCGCCGCCGCTGGTACTCGCGCTATCTCACATTAAGAGATAACCGGATACGCATTTACGCAGGCACGAATTGCCGTCATTTTATTATTATTAATGCCTCCGCACCACCGATTCTTATACACACACTAACTGTCACTAGTTTTATCTTTGTATATATTTTTGTATTAATTATGCAATTGTGAGTTATTATATAATATGTAGATTATCGCCACCACCGTTATTATTTTTATTTAGCACGGCCGCCGAAATTCCTCTATTAGTCCAGTTTTCGTAGTGCAATCGAAACGCACACATTATTACTACGTGCGCAAATCGTCGTTTCGTTTTGAAATATTATATAGCTTTTATTATTTGTAGGCACGAATTGCCAAGTGTTATATTATTGCCATTGTAGGCGCAAATCGCCACAGTTTTGCATATTATTTTATTGTGCGCGTTAATCGCGACAGTTTGTTTTATTGTTCAGTACCTAGGTACGAATTGCCAAGTATTATATTATCGTTGTAGGCGCAAATCGTCATGCAAATGATATTATATTTTACAGTCCGTACACTGGCGCTTAACTTATATTATTATTGTTCCGACAGAGTGTGTGTGTCGTGTATTATTATTATGATTATTATTTTTGTTATATTTTCTACATTTTGTGTGTGTGAACCTTCATTTTATATTATAATATTGTAGTATAGGGACCAGCTGGCCAGCCTGCGCTCCACAAATCTGTGAGTTTTTAATAATTATTATCATTATTACTGTTACGTATTATTATTGTTAAATACACACTTGTGTTGTTGCTATTAATTATTATATTTTGTACAGCCAGAAGGACTGCTGTTTATTATTTTATATTTCCAGCCCATACTATTGTGTTGCTGTGATTTTTATATATTTGTAAAATTTATTATTATTGATCTTGTGTATTATACAGCAACTAATTTCCACCTGAAACGTGTTACCATTTTATTATTAGTTATCTTAAACACACACTCACACAATTACACACTTACACACCCACCACACAATAGCACTTTTTGGTCTTGCTCGGCGACCCCGTCCACTTCCTTTGAGTCGCTATACACATATACACACCTTTACACAGGTCGGTCGGTGTGTGAGTACAGCACGCGAAGTATTTTTGGTGACAGGGTGGCACGGCCTATTATTGTTCGTACCCGGCCCGTACACACAGGTCTGATAGAAGTTCTTCTTTCGATTCTGATAATCCCTCAACGTTAATGGAGATCATTTTTAGCGTCTTGGAATTTGGCCTTGAAAAGGGCCATTTATGTTGTTTATGCCTGATGTTGGTTGTTTGGGGTTGTAGAAATTCTGGTGTGCACCTTTAGCGTGAGCTTCAAGTTTTCTGCGTGCATGGTGGTAGATCTTTAGCCGTTTTAAACGTTGCCCAGGTTACACTACGAGGAATCTATCTACCATTGTACACTATCTTATAATATTATAAACTAGTAGTGTAATTAAAATGTATAAAAGATTGTTTATGTTAAAAATTATTATGTACAGCAGGATTAAACCTTTTCATATGGTTGGATCAACTATAGAAATTATAATTATTAACATTTAACAAGTGTGGTTTATTGCATAATTTACTGAACTAATTAGATCCATTAAAAATGTCTTCACACTTTCGTTAGTCACTTAAGAGTAGGGACCAAAATGCCGGAAAATTTCGGAAAAAAACGTTTTTTCCACGATTCTTGAAAAATGTGGAAAAAATAGAGAATATTAAAATAATACATTTCCAAAAAA
>NW_021770841.1:25347-26783 GCF_005508785.2 Acyrthosiphon pisum | reverse complement strand
CTTTTGGATGATTTTGAGAAAATACTCTTCACGGAGTCGGGTACACGCGGTGGACTGGTGCAGGCCAGCAAGCGTCACGCTCGCGCCAATAATCCTGAGACGCCAGGATACAATGCTGACGAACCCACCACATCGCTCATATATTTGGATGGTGATTATAAGATATAAATTATATATATTTACGTGTATATTAACCAACCTTTCCCCTTCTAGCTAATAATTTATATGGCTACGCGATGTGTAAATATATGCCAATTAGTGATTTTGTATGGTACCCGGGGAATCCGGAAGTCGCGCTGGCACAGCTGGAATGGATGAGCGAAACGGACGATGTGGGTAGATTTTACGAAGTCGACATTTCGTATCCGCAACATCTACACGACGCCCACAACGATATGCCGTTCCTACCTCACGCCAGCATACCGCGAGGGTCTACAGTCAGAAAGTTGATGGTCACATTTCTGCGTAAAGAACGTTACGTGGTTCATTATATGAACTTGAAACAGGCCATGGCTCACGGTGTCGTAGTAGAAAAAGTGATTATTAATATTATTATTATTATGTGTATACGTATCTTATAACTTTTTTCGTACATTTCAGACGCACCGAGTATTGGAATTCCGACAATCCCCATGGATGGCCCCGTACATAAATCTCAATACCGAATTACGCAGGTTGTCGACTAACAAATTTGAAGAAAAGTTTTTTAAAGATTTAAACAATTCGGTGTTTGGTATGTTATTTATAAATTTTACGAAAAAAAAAAAATATTATTTTTTTTTTCTCTGAACTTTGAACTATTTAAACTTTACATAACGTCTACTGTGTGTATCTAGGGAAAACTATGGAGAACATGCGTCGTCGACTCGATTTAGAGCTTGTTTCGTGTCCGCGTAGAATGCGGAAGCTCATAAATCGGCCGACTTTCAAATATTGTACGTCTTACAATGAAAGTCTCTCGGTGGTCACTCAACGCAGTAAAGAAGTGGATTTCTGTAAGCCTATCTACATAGGATTCGCCGTACTAGAACTCAGTAAAGTTTTAATGTACGGATTTCATTATGACGTGATGAAGCGACATTATAGAGATAGGATCGAGTTGTTGTATACCGATACTGGTGCGTTTACAATATAATATTATGCATTCTAGAAAAAATATATATGTATTATATATTATTATTATTATGCGTTTCAGATTCGCTATTCTATCGTGTAGAGACAAAAGATTTTTACGACGACTTAGCAGCCAATCCGAATCTAATGCGGTTTATGGACACCTCCAATCTACCATCCGATCACAAGTGTTACTCGGCTGTTAGGAAACGGATTCCAGGTCTGTTCAAAAATGAGACCGATTCCCGCACAGTGTACGAATTCGTAGGGCTACGTGCCAAGTCTTATGCGTACGACGTGGAAGAGGAGGTCACAATTCGCGC
>NW_021770841.1:23888-25247 GCF_005508785.2 Acyrthosiphon pisum | reverse complement strand
AATTTATCACTCTTCTAAGGCGACAACTCCGAGGAAGAACCAACAACAAACAAAAAACTACGCTGCAGTTCTATCAAAAACCATACATCATGTCATAAGCATCGAGGAACACCGCTTTATTGTAAGTGGATAATTATTTTTGAATTTGTTACATAGACGTATGCAACATAATTAAAACATAAGTACCTAATATTAAGTAGTCGAGTATAAGTATAAGTCAACTAGGAGGAATTTATCACTCTTCTAAGGCGACAACTCCGAGGAAGAACCAACAACAAACAAAAAACTACGCTGCAGTTCTATCAAAAACCATACATCATGTCATAAGCATCGAGGAACACCGCTTTATTGTAAGTGGATAATTATTTTTGAATTTGTTACATAGACGTATGCAACATAATTAAAACATAAGTACCTAATATTAAGTAGTCGAGTATAAGTATAATGGTGTAAAACGTATATTGAATTATTATTGAAGTTATTATATTGAAGTTATTATTGAAGTTATTATATTGAAGTTATTATTGAGGTTATTATATTTAAGTTATTATTGAGGTTATTATATTGAAGATTATTATTGATGTTATTGAGTTCTTGAATTTATAAAGGGTTATTGAATTATTATTGAAGTTTTATTAAAGGGCGTATTATTGAATTATTATTGAAGGGCATGATATTATTGAGATTTATTAAAAGGTATTATTGAATTATTGAATTATTATTGAAGTTATTTTATTATTATTGTATTAAAAGGGCATTTATTGAATTATTATTATGAGTATTGAAAAAAACGTATTAAATGAGTGGTGAAGCAATTTATGGACAAAAAAGGTACATCTCCCTTGAACGTAGCTAATTCATTGTACGACACCGGTGTAGGAAACGAATTAAACGAAACAAATAGGAAAATTGAATTATTAAGCCCGATAGAAGCCCCAATCGAATTATTAAAACCGATAGACGCTACAGCCCCGTTATTTGCCCAAGCCCAATCTCAGATAGGAACTCAGTTAGAAGTTAATCCAGGGGGAAGCCCGATCAAGGAAAAACTACGTGTAAACACTCGTAGTAAGGTTACAGATAGTTTTGAATTTCAATCATTAGAATTTCCGAAAAAACAACGCTCTAGAAAAATGCCTGTAACTATAAGATTAGAAGATTCTTTTAAATGAATACCACTATGCACAGGCGTAGACGATATCTATCAATTCATAAATGCATGCGACATGGCTGTAAGTCTAGTAGAAGAGGCAAGGGCACCAACACTAGTCAAATATATTACCACAAGGTTAACAGGTAGAGCGTTGGAAATGATAAATTATAAAAATGTATCAAATGGTCGTTTATTAAAGTATTTAA
>NW_021770841.1:18016-22134 GCF_005508785.2 Acyrthosiphon pisum | reverse complement strand
CCACTGATACCACGCCAGTCTGCGGCACCCCCGCCCCACCCCGCTCATACCTCAGTAACGTATGCCGCGCAAACCCCCCGCCCCACCCCGCCCATACCTCGGTAACGTACGCCGCGCAAACCCCCCGCCTCACCCCGCTACAACACCGCAACGCCCCGTACATTAGACGCTCGGCGCGGCGGCCGTCCCGTCCGCGCCGCGCTCTGTCCGCCGTCCGCTCGACTCGTATTATCACTGACGGTGGCGCCATCTATCCGCTAATCGGACGGACGCGGTTTTTCGAATTTTATCATATATATATATACATCTTTTACCAGGATACCAAGTCAAATACAAAAACGATTTAATTGTTTAATATAATTCGATGTTTATTCAATACAAATATTATATATACATACATATTATATAGGTTATCGTGTTATAATGAACATGGGTTAGGTCACCCGACGACATCATACGATTCAGATTTACATATTATATGGGCTCGACTATTACTATTATCGCGATTATTACCAACAGCATACGGTTCTGATTTACAACAACAGGCTAGAATGCTGCCTCTATTATCACTACGCTTGTTATTAAATTCATTTTTTACATTTTCAATAAATTCCATACCTTTATATAATAATACAAATACACATTTAGGGTTGTGCATGGCGTGTTGCTGCCACACTTCGTCATTTTCCTCCCATTGCCCCAACAATATGCCGCAGTAGTGACATTGAACCAAGTCGTCCGTTCCGGTATAAGTGAAACCGCATTCAGCCAGCGAATATTTATCTTGACACGATTGAGACGAGTGTGAATCGAATGTTTTCAACCTCGATAAAAAGCTTGTATACTGAGGATATTCCGGATCAGAGTTATCCTCTACCAAACGAACTAGTGATCGACAACTGACGGTGCATTGTAATATATTCATTGCAAATGAAACGTATAGAAATATTTTAAATCGTAAATAATACGTTCTAGCTGTTAACGTTTGAACGCGAATAAGACGCTTCTAGCCAGTGTAACCGTCTGTAAGCAACTGTAGGCTATACGGCGATAGCTAGCGGGCATTGCAAGTTATATGGATATTAATAATAATAATATTTGAATGGCGATACAATATTTAGTTATCTCCAGTTATATTCAAATATATCAGATAACAGTCTTGAGCGTTGTAAACAGCTGATGTATGGCATATTATTACCGCCGCCGCTAGTATCGTTATCATCGCCGTCACATGTTGCGCGATTTTCATATTGTGACCGTTAATTATAAAATGTATTATGTCCCAGCGCCGCATAGTACTAGCGGTCGAATATTTCTACAGCCTTTATAGATAATGTCAGATACCCCTCGCCACCCGCCCGCCACGCCACCGCATCCGATATTCGGGTCCACCGCGACCGCATGTGTTCTACAAATCAGATGGTCAGTGTAGCTCGACGACAACTGGTGTTCATTCATATTACCTTACTCTGTTTAATATCTTTCCTCATATTTAATCTTTAAAAATGTTTAACTGTGTGATGTGTGAAAAAGTGTACGTCCATAAGCGCGATCTGAACAGACACGCTAAAACCCACGATGGATCGGTGATTTCGTGTGGGATATGTCTCAAGACGTTCACCCGGCGGAACAATCTCAGCATCCACGTCCAAAATCGTCATAGTAAGTACATTGAATATTTTTCGTCATCAACCCGAAAAATACACATACAATGTTTTTTTCGGACAATGATTTACTCGGGGTTCTAATTAAATTATTTTTAAAATAGTGATCACTAAAAACACTCCAGAATTCCACAGTGCTGTACGGATAGGTGGTGCAATGGGTAAATAATTTTTTTCTCTTATAAATAAAAATAATAACGACACTATTTTAATATTAATAATATATATATTAGGTCGCGCATCAGTAATAAAGTGGGCACCCCCCGCCACTACACCGCACGCTCAAACAGATGTTCCGGTGACGGCGGTCATCTCGAGACGCCGCCGTAGTGCAGACATACCTACCCCCCAACCTCAAGCCTCATCCACATCGTCCGCCCGCTGCTCGCCGGTTATCGTTTCCCCGCCACCCGCACAGGCTACGTTTGATGGAACCGATGGAAGATCCCCCGCGAACGCCGCACTACCGCTTTCGCTTTCACCACCGCCAACCGGGGAATTTGTGGCTCATACGGAAAATACTCGAAAAAATATCAAAAGGAAGATGGCGCGAATGAATAAAGCTAATAATCGGCCAGGCTTCATCGAGATTGAGTCACACGATCGTGTGGTATTTTAGGAAAAATGTCGATAATGTAGTCAGTTACCGTGCGTTCCTAAATTCGATAGAGGCCGAACTAATCACAAAATTACGAGAACACACGTGTATTAACACTATAAAATACAACTTGAAACTAGAGGCTACATACGTCATACCCAACTTGCATAATTCAGCTCAAAATCGTGCGTTTAAAACTTCAGCCCGAGAACTCTATGCACACAGCAACGTCGAGGGTTTGGTCGATCGCGATTTCTCTACGCTCCTGGCCGAAGAGGATTGTTACGCCGGAAAGTATAGTGGTTTTTCCTTATCGTGCATCGATGGACTGCTCTTGGGTGTGTACGAGTACACGCCTATGGGGGGATCGTCGTACTTACCGTTGCCGGAAAATATTTTGAATAGGAAGGCCGTTGTCAACCCTAAAAATATCGACCAGCAATGTTTCAAGTGGGCGATCCTCGCCAAACACGTCGCGCATGACAATCGCACACGAGTAGGCGCGAATTATTCGAGGGAAGAACACCGATACGACTTTTCTGCACTATCAACCCCCACTCCGGTGTCGGAGATAAAACAATTTGAAAGATCGAATCCTGGTACGAGCGTCAATTTATACGGCGTAAGAAAATGTGTGAAAAATAAAAAGTCGTCCACACAATCCGTCGCATATCCACTACGAATCGCGGACGAAGAAAAAGCAGATCATTTCGATCTGCTCTTACTCACCGGGAAGGATGAAGATACTCATTACACGTTCATTTCGAATTTTTCGCGTCTAGCCAGCCCCCAAAAAAATAATCACCAGCACCGCTTGTTTTACTGCAAGCGATGTTTCACTAGTTTCGAGGACCGCCCATTAAAATATAAACTGCACGGTGAGCGGGCGTTAGCGGAGCATCGCTTGTTGTGCGGCGCGCACAAACCCATTGTACCTTTGATACCGAAAGAGGGGGATACGCTTAAATTCGAGGCGTGGTGTAAGACGGAGCGTCTGCCATTCGTAGTGTATGCAGACTTCGAAGCCCTATTACTGAAAACGGACCGGAAGCAAGGCACGAACACCACAGCGATACACGATCACCATCCAATGAGCTACGGGTACCATGTTGTCGCGGCGGAGGGGGTACCGTTAGAGTTGTTCGACCAGTTCAACATTCCGCGGGTGCCGGTCATTTTCCGTGGTTCAGCGACTGATGACGATGTCGCCAAACGCTTTGTTCGTGACGTAATCGGTGTGGCTGAAAAGATAGCCAGATTATATAAGGAAGTAAACGTGCCGATTATTATGAGTGTTGAGGATTGTCACGTGCACACCGTCAAGACAATGTGTGACTTGTGCAGCTGTGCGTTTAGTGAACGCAACTGTAAAACTGCACATCACGATCACTTATCGGGACGTTTTCTAAAAACGTTGTGTAACTCGTGCAATCTCAAATTAAAAACTCCTAATTTCGTACCGTGCTTCCTGCATAATCTGTCCAACTACGACGCGCATTTCATCGTCACGAATTTAGCGAACGATGACAATAACCGAATATCGGTAATCGCGAACACTGAGGAGAAGTATATTTCGTTTTCGAAATATATAAACAACACGTTCTCCGTCAGGTTTGTAGACACGTGTCGGTTCATGGCGTCGAGCTTGGCACACTTGGCGGAGAACCTCTTCTCCGCGAACTTTGATAAGTTTCGCGAAGTCGCGAAAGTGTTCGCCCCGTCGGAGATGTCCATGGCCACGCGGAAAGGAGTGTATCCGTACGAATACACGGATTCGTGGGATAAATTAGAAATACCATCGTTACCGGATAAATTCCAATTCTACAGCGCGTTGACGGAGACGCACGTGTGTGATG
>NW_021770841.1:10228-17916 GCF_005508785.2 Acyrthosiphon pisum | reverse complement strand
GAAAAAATATCAAAAGGAAGATGGCGCGAATGAATAAAGCTAATAATCGGCCAGGCTTCATCGAGATTGAGTCTTCGCTCAATCGTACGATCGTGTGGTATTTTAGGAAAAATGTCGATAATGTAGTCAGTTACCGTGCGTTCCTAAATTCGATAGAGGCCGAACTAATCACAAAATTACGAGAACACACGTGTATTAACACTATAAAATACAACTTGAAACTAGAGGCTACATACGTCATACCCAACTTGCATAATTCAGCTCAAAATCGTGCGTTTAAAACTTCAGCCCGAGAACTCTATGCACACAGCAACGTCGAGGGTTTGGTTGATCGCGATTTCTCTACGCTCCTGGCCGAAGAGGATTGTTACGCCGGAAAGTATAGTGGTTTTTCCTTATCGTGCATCGATGGACTGCTCTTGGGTGTGTACGAGTACACGCCTATGGGGGGATCGTCGTACTTACCGTTGCCGGAAAATATTTTGAATAGGAAGGCCGTTGTCAACCCTAAAAATATCGACCGGCAATGTTTCAAGTGGGCGATCCTCGCCAAACACGTCGCGCATGACAATCGCACACGAGTAGGCACGAATTATTCGAGGGAAGAACACCGATACGACTTTTCTGCACTATCAACCCCCACTCCGGTGTCGGAGATAAAACAATTTGAAAGATCAAATCCCGGCACGACCGTCAATGTATACGGCGTGAGAAAATGCGTGAAAAATAAAAACAATAAAAAGTCGTCCACACAATCTGTCGCATACCCGCTGCGCATCGCGGACGAGGAAAAAGTGGATCATTTCGATCTGCTCTTACTCACCGGAAAGGATGGAGATAATCATTACGCTTTTATTTCTAATTTTTCGCGACTAGCCAGCCCGCAAAAAAATAATCACCAGCATCGCTTATTTTTCTGCAAGCGATGTTTCACCAGTTTCGAGGACCGCCCATTAAAATATAAACTACACGGTGAGCCGGCGTTGGAGAATCATCGATTGTTGTGCGGCACGCACAAACCCATTGTGCCTATTATGCCGAAAGAAGGGTACACCGCTGAAATTCGAGGCGTGGTGTAAGACGGAGCGAGTTCCATTCGTAGTGTATGCCGACTTCGAAAGCCTTATTACTGAAAACGGACCGGAAACAAGGTGCTAATACCATCGGTGATACACACGCACCACCCCATGAGCTACGGGTATCATGTTGTCGCGGCGGAGGGTGTCCCGACAGAGTTGTTTGACCAGTTCGACATACCGCGAGCTCCGGTCATTTTTCGAGGTTCGGCGACCGAGGACGATGTCGCCAAACGCTTTGTCCGCGATGTGCTCGGTGTGGCCGATAAAATAGCCAGATTATATAAGGAAGTAAATGTACCGATTATTATGAGTGTTGAGGATTGCCGCGTGCATGAAGCCCAGACAATGTGTGACTTGTGCAGCTGTGCGTTTAGCGAACACAACTGTAAAACTGCACACCACGACCACTTGTCGGGCCGGTTTCTTAAAACATTATGTAACACGTGCAACCTTAAGTTGAAAACGACAAAATTCGTACCTTGCTTCCTACATAATCTGTCCAACTACGACGCACATTTTATCGTGGCAAATTTAGCGAACGACGACGACAACAATAACCGAATATCGGTAATAGCGAACACCGAGGAAAAGTATATTTCATTTTCGAAATATATAAATAACTCGTTCTCCGTCAGGTTTGTAGACACGTGTCGGTTCATGGCGTCGAGCTTGGCACACTTGGCGGAGAATCTCTCCTCCGCGAACTTTGATAAGTTTCGCGAAGTCGCGAAAGTGTTCGCCCCGTCGGAGATGTCGTTGGTCACCCGGAAAGGCGTTTATCCGTACGAATATACGGATTCGTGGGATAAATTGCATGTACCATCGTTACCGGATAAATTCCAATTCTACAGCGCGTTGACGGAGACGCACGTGTGTGATGAAGATTACGATCACGCGGTTCGGGTTTGGAACCATTTCGGTTGCACGTCGCTAGGAGCATACAGCGACTTGTACCTGCAAATCGATGTGTTGTTAAGCGCCGACATCTTCGAAAATTTCAGGGATATATGCATGACCACATATCACCTGGACCCGGCACAATACTTCACGCTACCAGGCTTCAGCTTTGACTGTATGTTGAAACTTACAAAAGTCGAGCTTGAACTTTTGGATGATTTTGAGAAAATACTCTTCACGGAGTCGGGTACACGCGGTGGACTGGTGCAGGCCAGCAAGCGTCACGCTCGCGCCAATAATCCTGAGACGCCAGGATACAATGCTGACGAACCCACCACGTCGCTCATATATAACCAACCTTTCCCCTTCTAGCTAATAATTTATATGGCTACGCGATGTGTAAATATATGCCAATTAGTGATTTTGTATGGTACCCGGGGAATCCGGAAGTCGCGCTGGCACAGCTGGAATGGATGAGCGAAACGGACAATGTGGGTAGATTTTACGAAGTCGACATTTCGTATCCGCAACATCTACACGACGCCCACAACGATATGCCGTTCCTACCTCACGCCAGCATACCGCGAGGGTCTACAGTCAGTAAGTTGATGGTCACATTTCTGCGTAAAGAACGTTACGTGGTTCATTATATGAACTTGAAACAGGCCATGGCTCACGGTGTCGTAGTAGAAAAAGTGATTATTAATATTATTATTATTATGTGTATACGTATCTTATAACTTTTTTCGTACATTTCAGACGCACCGAGTATTGGAATTCCGACAATCCCCATGGATGGCCCCGTACATAAATCTCAACACCGAATTACGCAGGTTGTCGACTAACAAATTTGAAGAAAAGTTTTTTAAAGATTTAAACAATTCGGTGTTTGGTATGTTATTTATAAATTTTACGAAAAAAAAAAAAATATTATTTTTTTTTTCTCTGAACTTTGAACTATTTAAACTTTACATAACGTCTACGGTGTGTATCTAGGGAAAACTATGGAGAACATGCGTCGTCGACTCGATTTAGAGCTTGTTTCGTGTCCGCGTAGAATGCGGAAGCTCATAAATCGGCCGACTTTCAAATATTGTACGTCTTACAATGAAAGTCTCTCGGTGGTCACTCAACGCAGTAAAGAAGTGGATTTCTGTAAGCCTATCTACATAGGATTCGCCGTACTAGAACTCAGTAAAGTTTTAATGTACGGATTTCATTATGACGTGATGAAGCGACATTATAGAGATAGGATCGAGTTGTTGTATACCGATACTGGTGCGTTTACAATATATTATGCATTCTAGAAAAAATATATATGTATTATATATTATTATTATTATGCGTTTCAGATTCGCTATTCTATCGTGTAGAGACAAAAGATTTTTACGACGACTTAGCAGCCAATCCGAATCTAATGCGATTTATGGACACCTCCAATCTACCATCCGATCACAAGTGTTACTCGGCTGTTAGGAAACGGATTCCAGGTCTGTTCAAAAATGAGACCGATTCCCGCACAGTGTACGAATTCGTAGGGCTACGTGCCAAGTCTTACGCCTACGACGTGGAGCAGAACGTCTGCATTCGTGCTAAGGGCGTTATGCGACACGTAATTCGCAACCATCTCACTTTTGCCGAACATAAGCGGTGTTTGTTTGCCGATGTGGACGACGGTGCGGAATCTGATGAGCGCGACGATGAGTTCGATGCTAACATGGGGAAAATGATCGCAGCCGATTCCGCACTTAAAGCCGTTAGCCAAATACATAGGAACGCCTCATCCTCTGCAACAAATTCACCGTCGACCACACATCCGTCCCACGTTTACAGCTACATGCCATTCACGCCGTATAGAGAAAATGTCTCTATACGCTCGTTTAAACACGAATTGCGTACGATTAGGACTATGAAATTAGTTTTAAACAGGGCTGACGACAAGCGTTACGTGTTACCGGACAACATTTCGACGTACGCGCACGGTCATCACCGTATAAATTATTAAATTGTTATTATTGTTATTATTATTATTGTTATTGTTATTATTGTTCAATGATCTCATATCTGTATATATATTTATAATCTATTAAAATATCTGTATAAATTGTATAATTGTGAAATGTGTCTGCTGCAATGCAGTGCTGCATACTTATATAACCTGATAAAATACAACCGTTGTATATAAAAATATAATAGTGTACGATGCTAAAATATTATATTAACTACGTTTTGTATTTAATCTCGTGTTTTTAAATTATTATTATTATTTTAGTATCGCAACCTAATCTTCTCATCCTTATCATATTTTATCTTATCCCTATCTTCTCATCATCATCTTATCTTATACTTACCCTTATCTTCATACATACTTATCCGATATATTATACCGAGGTCTTGACAACATTATTATTATTATTATTATTATTATTATTATTTTTTAAAAACCCCCGCTCATTCGCGGCGCGATAAGAAGCGGGTGAAGATATTTTATATCCCTACATACGGTGTTCTGACGGCTAGCACTTCTACATCAGTCAGTCTTTGGAGTTAAGCATTTACAATAAAAATACAGACTATTTAATAATAAAACCTTATAAATATAAAATATATCATATTTGCGATGATAAACCTTATAATAATTATTAAATAATATATTTTTTAAAACCAACTCATCTCGGAAAGAATAATTATATAACTTGTTAAATGTATATAATTATATTATACTACACTTAAAATTATAGGATCTAGATAAAATGAGAACAATAACATATTTTTAAAATTTTTATTAAAAACAAGGCATAAAAATATTTACGTTACATTAGACATCGCCCGAAAAACGGGGTTAAGCGGGTACGAATGTAATAATAAAGCTTCTTTTACTCATCCCTCGAAAAATGAGGTTTACCGGGTCGGCCTCATGTTGATTGTACCGTTGTAGTTCCTCGCTCGGCAATTGCACCGACTTGGGGAGAAATACATTGATTATCCCACCGCCAGCCGGATCCTGTAAGACGCATGCCACAGCCGTTCCAAATTTCGTCTCCACATTATTCATGGATTGTACACGATATTCGATGTCCTTTGTAAGCTCTCCTATAGAGAGATTCAACACGTTCGTCTGCCGCTGGAGCGAATTTAAAACATCCATAGTTAACTGTGAACAGAAAAAAATAAACGTTAGAAAAAAAGTAAATTATTTAAATCAATTGAATTAACTCACTTTTTTAACTAGACGTCGTGTGTGTGTAGAGTCGTGTGATGTAGCCGTCTTGATATGGTTGAATGATGATGAATTCAGAACTAAAAAAAATATCGTCTGTTAATTTTATATAAGATATAACAATTCTCCACTGATATTAGACTTTAACAAGACATTAGTCTCGTGTAATACGACAGTACATAATAATAATTAAATAAAACTCACTTTATTCGTACGGAGATGTTGTAATATTTATATTTTGAACTGTCGAGTGATGATATCTGGAGAGGTCTGTTTTGTGCTGTAGAGAAAATAGGACTGATTCAATATTGAGTGGACAGCGGACAAGTGTCCAAAATTATCACCATCGACGGCCACCCCCACCTATACCGTTCGGCGTGCGCAATATTGAGCGGGTACACCGATTGATATACACACATGTGTATAAATAAAAGGGTCGATACTCGAGCGGATCCTGCGCGTCATATAGCTAATCGGGATGCACTGACTTGACCATATATATATATGCTAGAGATGAAGGGGGTTAACCTTGTGTGTCGTATGACTAGTCGTGATCTATAGTCTTGACCACGTGCGTCCGTCGGTTATCCGATGCGGGCCGACGGGACAATCGGCGTGCGCAATATTGCGACGATTTACACACATGTGTATAAATAAAAGGGTCGATACTCGAGCAGATCCTGCGCGTTACGACCGGTATACACATCGGAATGTGTCGTCTCGCCCACGTGCATCCGTCGGATCGTCCGACGGTCACTGTCTTGGCCATGTGTGTCCGCCGGGCCGCCGACGCAGGCTGGCGGGGTGCTTCATACCCCGTCCATGTCCGTCCGTCCAGATGTGGCTTATTTGTGTGGACAAATCTCGATATTTGTACCCATAATATATATATTAAAAGTTAAATATAATATTATCGTGTATACAGAAATTATATTATATTATTCTACAAATTATTTTTAAAAGATTTGTTAAAGGAATGCGGAGTCGGCCGTGAGACCGTGCGAACGTAGAACCCAGATGTCAATTATATATATGTATTTATACACACACACATATCTGTGTAATAAAACGCAGTAGACTATTATATAATATACATTTATTTCAGAAATATTATGTACAGAAATTAAATTATATAGCATATTATTTCACGTATTTTTTTTAAACCATTTCAACAATTTGAAAACTCGGTTATATGTACACTGCGTATAATTTAAATTCTTATGGTGTAAACAACACGGTTCGTGTTGTATATTTCCGGCAAAACCGTTCTCGTGTAGTTGATCTAGTCGTGGACAGTCCACATCTCGCAAATTTTGACATCGGGAAGGAATCCTTCTATGATCTGTCGCTTTTCCTCGCCTTTCACGTAAATGCATTCGAAATGTAGTGAATTCAAAATCCGCGGGATTTCTGTATATTGGACATCTCCACAATCCGATGATAGTTGGTGATAGTTACGAAACAACCACATATTGACAGCTTCGATTTTCGCTGTATTGGGTGTCCGCGAGTGTTTAAAAATCCAGTGTTGGCTAGCCAGCCCCTCTAAGTCCACTACCGACATTTCTTTTATCATGTATTTCGAGTTCGGACCTAGCACACACTGGATATCTAGAATAGCTGACGACATAATTCGCGCGATTGCTATTGCTATATTATAATATATAGATAATTATATATTAAAACGTCTTACTAGCGGAAGACTTCAATGAATACTGATACCCATCGATTCTATCCTCAAGCATAACTATTCTGGCGTACGCATTAGCCAAGTTAGTTTTCAAATCTTTGTTATTTTTATTTACAATCTCTACGGACCCGATTAAAGATTCAATTTTATTATTGGTATCCGAAAAATATTTATCGACCGTCGGCACGAATGTCGATTCTATTTGCATTATTTTCATTTCAATCACTCGAGCCCCGTCACCAAGCGTCGAGATTTTTTTCTCGTTCACCACGAATATATTACTATGTATAGCTAGTTCCTTTGTAAATTTTTCGTCAAGTGTAGTAATTTTCGCGTCATTTATCTCGATTAAATCGACGTGTGACGCGAGTTATTTTTCATATTTTTCCCCCATATCTGCGATGACTTTATTCAACCGGCTGGCCGGCGAACCTCCAAACGCGTCCATCGACTCGTGGTAACTGTGATCATATTTTAAGATCAAACTTATTTATCCAACTATTATGTTTGTCCGTAAAACCTAGCCAGCGAACGAATACACGTCGGCCTTTGGTACGAATTACTTTTTCCACCAGAGAATCGTCGGGCCACAATGTTTTGCGTATTTCTTCGGCATAAAACCCACCGGCGATCGGACTCCCCGTATAATCTTGAAGGATAAATGTACTAGAGCGAAGTCTTATTCACTTTAATAATAGTAAATATCTCCGCAGACCAATTGGAGTAAATATCCTTTGGTGAAAACGCCCTTGTACACGCTAATGCGGACTTTGTCTCCAACGCAAAATTTTGTTTTCACGGT
>NW_021770841.1:6845-7847 GCF_005508785.2 Acyrthosiphon pisum | reverse complement strand
TCGCTCTTGGTCAGCCAGGAATAAACGGGTTGGATTCGGCGTGCAGAGAACACGATATAGCTTACGATAAAAGTAATTCTTCGTCCCGTACGCGGCGCGGCGGACAGAATTTTGGAAGAAAGTGCTTGGAGCAGAGTGGAAGCGAACGACGCTGATTAAAAAGAAAAAGCTGCCGCGTGGCTCGTAACTACGGGAATGAAGGCTAAACGGAAAATCGGTGATGGATGTGGGTTTTCTAATATTGTCGGTGTGTGCAAAAAAGCGTTAAAAAAATCGATAAAATCGTGTGTCGGAACACCGAATATGAGCAGCTTAATTAAATCGACTGTCCGTGTCGCGCGAAAACATGTAAAGTCTGCAGGCGTTCGATCAAAAAAAAATAAGAATAAACCGCCTCGTGTCATTAGAGTCCCGAAAACAGGAGGTTCATTAACTTTAATTCCGGTATTGGCGGGACTTTCAGCGCTCGGAACGCTGGCCGGAGGTGTTGCCAACATCGTTAGAACGATTCGTGGCATTAGATCGAAGTCCGGCTCATCTGTGCATTTAGGTAAAGGCTTGTATCTGACCCCGTATAAAAGCGCGGGCTCGTATACTATCGCGCGGAAATCTAACGCTGTTGCTTCGCGGAAATGTGTCGGCAGTGGGTCTGGGAAAAAAATTATCAAGAAGCGTAAGAAACCGACCACGGGTATAAGAAAAAAAAAGAAATTGCGAAAAATTAAATCTAATAAAAAATCGTCGTCGTCGTCGTCAAAAAACTAACTCTACCCAATCGTGCCTTTTACGATTTCGAAATTAGTGAATACGCTAAACTATCGAAAATACCTCATTTCAGAGGCGTATATTGCGTTGACAAGTTGCCCGCCGCACCCAGACGTGAAGAAGCTGCGGTTGTCAATTTAGACTTTGAAAAAATAAGGCACGCCATTGGGTGTGCTATAAAAAAATCGGGAAATTTGTTTTATATTTCGATAGCTTCGGCAATCTCCGCCCGCCATT
>NW_021770841.1:0-6795 GCF_005508785.2 Acyrthosiphon pisum | reverse complement strand
TTTCTAAATTCTATGTTTTCAACAAGACTAAAAGGTTGAAATTCTTTTGCGATCATAGTTCCTAACTGCTCGTCAATTTTTTGCGATTTATTCATAGATAGTGGTCTTGGTATAAATGAGTCTATTAGTGTTTGAGATTGAGAAGTTTTAAGAGGAGTATTTGTTATTTTAGATGTCAGAGATGAAGATGTCGACGGTTGATTTTGTGTTTCAATATTTTGCTGGACGGAAATTGTATTAGGCTCATCAATATTATCCTCCAGATCTAAATCGTGAGTCATTTCAGTGCGAACTTTTTTCCTAACCTCATATTGAATAATATGTTTTCTTTTCAAATGCCTACTGAGATTTGCGGTTGAACCACCTCTAAAAGAATAAGTAACCGAACAGTAATTGCATTTAGCCGTTTCACTATTAACTGTCGTAAAGTGATGCCAAACATCACTTGTTTTCCTACTCATTTTTAATATAAGTGAAAAAAAATTATTACCACGGTCAACGAATAATAATTGTCAAACGAACTGTGACTAGCCGATAAACAAACCACGGAAGAATCAGTTGCGTCCAATTTTATTTGATTTGTGAAAATGTAATCGTCCTCATCAATAGCGTGTATTGAGATATAATTACTGTCAATTTTTCTCACACGGTTTTTCATTATTTCAGGTGTATAGTCTTGTAACGGCACGTTTATTTTTAAGAATGTGGTGATTAGATCAATATGACGTATTACAATTGTTTTAATTATAGTAGATTTTCTTCTGGTGATCTCGAAAATAGTGGACTCCAAATCTTGTAAGGCCAAAAGATCTGCACGATTTAACAAATCACGGCATCCGTCTTGAATTTTTGATTTTATAACGAGTGTGTTCTCCGCAGTGTTTGGAAGGAACGAGTTCCAAAAGGAATGGATTCCAGGAACGAATTCCTTTTTAAAGAACGGCACGATGAACGAATTCCTTTTTATAAAAAAAGAACGAACAAATGAACTAGTTCTTTTCTTTAAGGTAAAATAACAAAAGTTAACAGTTTCGTTCCTTTCTAGTTCCAATAATTTACACAGATAAGTATGTAAAAATCGAAATTAAGATATATTTTTTTAATGCGTATAATATTATATATTCCTAATTAGTGATTGTTATCGAGTATCGATGTTAAGACAATCGACATACGTTAGCCAAAAATTTAATTTTGAAGAAAATCTCAAAATATATAATAATATATTGCATAAACATATAAAATATGTACCTACTTGTAGTTATATATTATAAATAAAAATTAAAGAAGTATGCATAATACGAAAAAAAAAACATTGATGATTAAATAAGAATTTTTATTTTATTTGGAACTAATAAAGGAACTCGTCCATTTTCCAAAGGAACGACAAGGAACGAATTCTTTTTTTTTTTTAAGAAACAAGGAATAAAACGAATTCCTTTTTTTTAAAAAAAGAATAAGGAACGGAACGAATTCCTTTTTATAAGGAACTCGCTAAACACTGGTTCTCCGATTGATTACCATACTAGTTAACGAAATTGACTCTGTCTCCAAAAATAAATTTCGTTTATATTTTTCTGGCTGATCGAGTATCTATCTCTACAGAAAATATTTACATACCGCGAGTTTGTTATAATATGTATCTTGGTATTGAATTCATAGGTAGGGTCTAGTCCAATGTTTAAAAACTTCCGAGCCGTGAAATTGATAGTTAAATTACTGCAATCGATAAGATTTGCTGGTGGTGGTGGTGGAGTATATTTAAAAGGTTTTTTGTAAAGCTTTGCCATATTTTCGATTGGACCGGCCATATTTATTTTAAACACTGAAAAATAATTATGATTTAAACACTCAATACGAGACAAGCACACGAGCGGAGTAGACGAGCACACGTAAGGAATAGACACTCGGAACGATGTAGAGTGACTGATTTTATGTCGTGTAGTATTGTTCTTAAAAGAGCATATTAAATATTAATTGGTGGGGGACACCACAGGGATACAGGCGTATCGGGGGGTAATGCATGCAGTTACAGGTTTGTTAACGCTGATGACATTTACAAAAGGAATGTGTGTATGTTTTGCAAGTAGCTACATGTTCGTAAAGGCTATTGGCATTTAAAAAAGGAATGTGTAAATATTTTACAAATAATTTAAAGTGGAAAACAAAATACCTTAGATTATTACGTAAATGTGATAAATGATAACTGATTTTATTTTATTTATTGGAATATACGGGCTAGGCCCTTTTTTACATAGAAAAAACAGGTAATAATATGGTTTACAAAGAGATAAAAGTAAATAAAAGATGGAAGAGAAAAAAAAATAATAATAATAATAACAATAATATTAATAATATACATATGCATTTCAATACTAATAAATATGACAGAGCTAACTAAAAGAGAAAGTGGGGTCCAGATTGGCATTATGCATCATACGCCTTAAAAGCTCATTTAGTAAGTAGTTGGTGGAACAAAAAGGGACATGAAATGTAGTAATGGAGCGGGTGGAGCGTTGGGATACTTTAAAATTAATTAAGGATAGTAAAGTTGGGGAATCGACACTACCATCTAACAGTCTATTTAAGAACTTGCTACCCATAATGCGCCTGCGCTCTGCCAGTGAGGCTAGATTAAGTTGAATAGCAACTGGGGAATAATCATGAGGTAGAAATTTGATGCCTAACAGGAAGCTTGTAAATCGCAAGAACCTACGATGTACCCTTTCGACCTGGCAAGCATTGTCGGCAGTATGGGGATCCCAAACAATGGCACCATATTCAATAATTGGCCGGACTAACGAACAGTATAAAACTTTCAATGACGAAGTTAGGTTAAGGTCCTTTGACAATCTCATTATTATACCCAACATTCTTAGAGCTTTGCAACAAGCCATTTCAATATGAAGGCCCGGGTCAAGGTTACTGGAGAGTTGGAACCCAAGATCCATCGTAAATCCATCACAGCGAGAAATTATTGATTCATGAATATGGTAGGAGAACGTTAATGGAGAGCGGGTTCTAGTAAACGTCATGGCTTTACACTTACCTAGATTCAGTGACAAACCTAATTTAACAAAAAGAGCAACAAATCTATCTAAATCACTTTGCAGTTTAAGACTGTCTTCAATGCAGTTTATTTTCATAAAAAGCTTGATGTCGTCAACATAAAACTTGACAGTGATTTAGTGTTTTGCTAAGGCTGTTGATGAAGATGGAAAAGAGCAAAGGGGACAGGTGTCCACCTTGGGGAACACCAGAGGGGTAAAGAACACATTAGATTTAACATTGGGTAGTTTAACCCATTGGTATCTGTTATCTAGGTAGGATTTAAGCCAAGACAATAGCGGCTCACCAGTGCCACAATCTTTTAGAATTTTCACTAAGACAGCATGGTTCACGGTATCAAAGGCCTTATTAAAATCCGTGTAAATAACGTCCACCTGTGAATGATGTTGGAAAGCGTTGAAAATATAATTATGAACAATTAGGCTGTTAGTGATAGTAGAACGACCAGGGCGGAAACCGTGTTGCTCTTCCATAATAATATTATTGAATGATCTAAGAATATCCTTTTGGACCAATGACTCAAACATTTTGGCAATATGCGATAAAATTGAGATGGGCCTATAGTTGGAGACATCGGTTGGGCATCCGGACTTCAGAATTGGCGTTATAGATCCCAGTTTAAGAATGTGTGGAAAGATGCCTTCATCAAGTGATCGCCTAAGAAGAATCCAAAGGGGGGTAAGATATAATGGATTTCAGCTTGGAAAGAAATACACCAGGTAGGCCATCCGGACCGACAGATTTGTTACAATGTAGTTCAGATAATTTTTGGTAGACATCATCTAAGCTTAAAGAGACGTTGTTTGGCAGGTCAAAAGAGTAAATGTCTGGACTTTCAAAGTCACATGGAATCACCTTGAAAGAATAAACTGAGGAAAAGTAGGAAGAAAATATCTCAGCTGACTCGTGCTCGTTACAAGAGGATGTGCCATTAAGAGAAACAACTTTAGGGATATCCTTGTGATTGGATCTACTATTGTTCATGAATTGCCAGAATTTTTTTGGGTTACTTTTTAAGGAGCAATCTACTTGTTTGGCATAGTCGAGAAAACATTTTTTTGAAAGGTATTTGAATTTAGCACGGAGAAAGGAGAATTCTTTGTAGTCATGACTGCTTAGAGATGACTTGAATCTTACGTGGGCCGCTTTCTTTAACGCAACAATTTGTTTCAATTCATGGGAATACCAAGGCGGATATGTCGATTTGCGGAATGTACACTTAGGGACAAAATCAAGTATAGATTGGTGTAGAGCGTCGTAAAAAGTGTTAAGCGCCGAATCAATATCAAGAGGATGAAAGGTAGAATACCAGTCAAAAGATCCCAAGAAAGAACTGATTTTTAAATAATCTGCTTTATTAAAATTAAAAAATGATTGGCTACGGTCACATGGTATACTACTAGGACTATTGGACAGAGATATGCAAAGTGCTGGGTGATATGAATCTGTAGGAACAGTCGGTTCGAGTGATTTATTGACTATGAGAAATTTGTTGGAGGTAAACACAAGATCTAAAAGAGATCCATGGGCATTAAAAGAATTGTTCATTTGATAGAAGGAATGAGTTGCAAACAATTCGGGAATACAGGGAGCTCTAGTAGTTGAGGAGTAAGAATATTATAATAACCCACTATCGTCATTATTCCAAATAATTTCGGGTAAGTTATAGTCACCGCAAATAATAGTAGTATGGTTCATATATTTATTAATTAAATTATTTACTGAACAAGCATGGGATTCATACAATTGAATAGACGATAAAGGAGGAATATATACACCACCAACTAAATAGCTTGAAGTACATATTATAGAGAAATTAACAAAAATCTGTTCGACATTTAAGCAGTTTGTTTTAATTAAATGATATGAAATATCTTTACGAATGCCAATAAGAACACCACCCCCCCCCCACCCCCCCGTAGACAGTTGCTTGTTAAAGAGCATCTGTCAAATCTATAAATATTGTAATTAATGAGACCAAGCTCACAATCTAAAAAGTTGGCACTTAACCATGTTTCTGTTAAAACAATAAAGGTATAATTAAAATCTGATACGTTACATTTAAAGCAGGTAAGTTTGGTTCGGAGTCCGCGACAGTTCTGGTAGAGGCCAATGATGGGGGCGGGACAGATTACTTGAGCTGTTGATTGATGGGAGGAGGAGGGTGGCTTACATCCCCGTTTTTTGAGACGGAAGGTCCAACTTTCGGCGAACCATTTTCAAACATAATCCTTAGACCAACCTCGCCATCCCTTATTCTGCGATCAAGCTCAGCGTGACAATCACGCAACAATTTGCGCTCAAGAACAGTTTTGTCTCTGACTAACCGAAAACCATCCAAAAATGTGGTGCCGGAATTCCTGGCTTGGTTGAACTGTGATAGGGCACTGGCCGCTGATTCGGTAGTCATGAAAATGATTTTAACAGGACGAGCAGCATTGTCGCTATGAATTTTACCAAGACGAACCAGTTTCGTATTCAAAGGAATAGTATTCCCGAGAGATTCGAGAATATCAGTTATAGACTGCCTGTCTTGAGCAATACGTTGTGGAATGTCCGTGGAAGCAGATTCCGGAACACCATAGGCAATAAGATTGTGGCGACATCTATCACGTTCAAAAGTTTCCTGCAGTACTTGCCCAACAACCGACTGTGGTTGTACAGTATGACGGGAAGACTCAAGGCTAGATACTTTGGTTTTTAGGGTATTAATTTCATTGCGGAGCAAGGTATTTACCGCCTTAATCTCGGTCAATTGAGTGCAAAGGCTAGTTAGCCCGCACTTTAAATCATCATATTGGGACGCTTGTAGAGCTGAAGAGGCTTTACTGGAGGCTAGTATTTCAGATTTGAAGGACTTGAGAGCAGTCATAAGGTCTTCATTAGAAATAGATGTAGATACAACGCGATGAGATGAGGCTTTGGTAGTTGGCTTAATAGGTGTGTCAAGTTTAGGTGGCATAATGCACTTAAATGAATGAAATATCTGAAGTAAGAGGAAACCGCTGGGTCAATAGTGAAGATGCCCCTTAAAATGTATGGATACCGACAAAGGTACACGTAGAGCACGCTGCCACGCTGGACCGTAGCTGGGAAACTTCAAGACCTATAGTTTAAGTCTCCGGGGGACGATGCCAGAAACAGCTGTTCGGTGATACTTTGATAGTAGGTAGAGATAAAGACAATTAGAGTAATTGATAAGATTCTTACTTGACCCGAAATAGGAAGATTATGTTGCTTGATTGCGAAGAAGTAGATGCATAAATGAAGTTGAAACGACACAACAACAGCGGGGAATAACACGAACAAAATAAAACAGTACAGAAATGTGTAGAAAAGCGAATGTGTGAAGAGCGAATGTTATAAAAAAAAATTTCGCTTGAAAACGGAGCGAAACACAGTACCTGTTTCACGTATATTTTGATAACGTAGATATGATAAATTGATAACGCGCGGTGGCAATGTTGGCTGGTGGCAGCCAATAGGTAGGTAGAGCGGGTTGGCGGGGAGTGTGTCGCATGAATATGTGATAGATGATGTAATCAGCAGTCGTCGGTGTACAAGAAAGAGCAAGGATGTATAGGGAAGAGTGGAGTGGCGGGGATATGTCGTATACGTGTGAAGTATGTAGGAATCAGCAGAATTTTGTGTGCAAGGATGAGCCAGGTTGTCTATGGAAAAGTGGAGT
The DNA here is from genome assembly GCF_005508785.2 of Acyrthosiphon pisum. NCBI lineage: Eukaryota > Metazoa > Arthropoda > Insecta > Hemiptera > Aphididae > Acyrthosiphon > Acyrthosiphon pisum. The sequence goes on along the minus strand of NW_021770841.1, from coordinate 41 downwards.
GGAGGGGTAAATCGTATACGTATGTGATAAACGGTGTGATC
>NW_021770839.1:2523-4253 GCF_005508785.2 Acyrthosiphon pisum | reverse complement strand
TTTATATATTTATTTATATGCTTGAGCTGTAACCTCTAAATATTTGTGGATGTGTATTTTTTTACGATTTTATTTTAACAGGAAAACTGTTATTAATTTGATTTGTTTGTACGGAAATTGTAAATTTACAATTTTAAATTCAATGGTAAAAAAGGAGTTAAAGATCTTTAAAAAAAATATAAATAGTAGGTATTGTGTAATAGACCGATAATATATACATTTTTATGATAAATTAAAGTATCTACTTTCTGTATTTATTACATCATTGATAAATATATTTTATTTTTGAAATATAATCTATCATCAATTGTAGAATATTAGGTAGGTTTTTTTTTAAAATACTCAACTTAAATCAGGGTTCAGACGTATATTATAATACTCAAATATATAATTGATGAATTAAGTATATAATACATAATAGTATACATATTATACATCGGGAATTTTACGTTTTATACATATTATACGTAATTATATAGATAGTCATATTTGTTTTGGTATCGTGCATCAAATACCGTATATCCATTATGATTATTATAAAATGATATCATTATTTTTAATGTTTTCATATATTACCACTGGTACTGGACATCTATCAGTTGTAATGTTAAAAGCATTTACAAATGTAATCCATGCATTTCCATAAAGATTTCTTCCATTACTGCATGGCTTTTTTCTTATGAGAATATAATAATTTGGTATCTAACCACTAGTTGAACCCCAAGACAAAAAGATTATATCAACCTATGAAAAAAAAAAAATATTATTGTTGCACGTGGGTTGAATTTAAAATGAAAATTTTCAATTTTATAGGAGATTAAAACGTTTTAAGCTCATTGAACATAAGTAAAATAATACATTCACCAGGAATTGGAAATTCCAGTCACTTATTTTGTGATAAAAATAATGATTTGCGCCTCAAACAAGCCATAGTTTAGTCATGTACCATATTCGTTCACAATAATGTTACTTCGTTATCTGAATACAATCGTTATCTGTGTGTATTGTGTGTAATGTCTAACCGTAATTCAAATTTAAAGTTCCATATACCTATCTCATAGCATTGCTTTAACGAACTTCTGACCAATCGGTTCGTCACCGGTCAATTGTTTTATTTTAGTAGTGACTAGTAGAGTGGCGTAATTTGGTCATGTGTTTGATGGTGAGGGGCGGGTGGGTATTGAAATAATAAGCTCCCCCTGCCGCCCACCAAACATTTTTTTTTTTTTTTAATTACAGTCAACTCGCGATATAACGAATTTCAAGGGACCGAGAAAAAAATTCGTTATATCGAAAGTTCGTTACATCGAAATTATATTATACCGCGATATTTTCAAGGGACCGGTAGTTTTATTCGTTATATCAAGATTTTCGTTATATCGATATTCGTTATATCGCGAGTTGACTGTATATCGTATAAAACCTCTCAGCCCAACCATTGTTATCTGTAATCCGTATAATGTTAGTTAATACCTGTGTACAATTATAGTGTATACATGTATAAAATGCATGCATACCTACTTTAAAATAAATAATTACCCACTATTTAATAAAGTTTTATAATGTGCTTTTTTGAGTAGATTCATGGAATAATCTGTGTAAACGTAAAATATTAAAAATTGCATACTTCAAAGATGAGAAACTTTAAACTTATAATCTTGGAAGTAAGTCCGACCGTCAAATTCTGATTGTACTATTGTGCTTAACTCATTGAAATATAAAAAAAATCC
>NW_021770839.1:0-2423 GCF_005508785.2 Acyrthosiphon pisum | reverse complement strand
CAAAAATCGAGTTAAACTGCATTATTTGAACATTCTCCCTGTAGTAAAAATAATAAATATATAATATTACTAGCTGTCCCGACACGGCGTTGCCCGCGTATTAGTTTGTTTTTTTGCATTTTCGTAGGCCGTGTATTATTTTTATTATGTATTAGACATTTTTTTTTTTTTTATTTGTAGTTCATTAGTGGTTTCGGAGATCATAGCATATAGTAAACATACAGTAATATTAATGTTCACGTATAGTGAACATTAATATTCATATAATGTCACTAATAATAACCCACAGGATTAAGGATAGAACATAGTCTGCAATGAATGAGTAAATTACAAAGTTCTTTATTGAAACTTTGGGTCATTATTAGGCATCGGCAACAACGACCCAATCATATCCCACACAACATTTGTCAATCAAAACAATTGTATAAATATTAAATTTGAATTGGATTTAAAATATTTAAATTTAAAAGTTTATAAATTATTGATAACAGTAGGGTGAAAAGGCCGGTCCGAGTGACCCCCCGCTTCACCACCCCCCCGCCTATACTGCACTAGTCTGCACTACCCCCTCACCCCGCCCCGCCTATACTGCACTAGTCTGCACTACCCCCGCCCTACCCCACCCCGCCTATACCGCACTAGTCTGCACTACCCCCCCGCCCCGCCCCGCCTATACTGCACTAGTCTGCACTACCCCTGCCCTACCCCACCCCGCCTATACTGCACTAGTCTGCACTACCCCCCCGCCCCGCCCCGCCTATACTGCACTAGTCTGCACTACCCCTGCCCTACCCCACCCCGCCTATACTGCACTAGTCTGCACTACCCCCCCGCCCTACCCATGCCTATACCGCACTGCCAGACACCATCACCGCACTACCCCCGCCCTACCCCACCCCGCCTATACTGCACTAGTCTGCACTACCCCCCCGCCCCACCCATGCCTATACCGCACTGCCAGACACCATCACCGCACTACCCCCGCCCTACCCCACCCCGCCTATACTGCACTAGTCTGCACTACCCCCCCGCCCCACCCATGCCTATACCGCACTACCAGACACCATCTCAGCACTACCCCCGCCCTACCCCACCCCGCCTATACTGCACTAGTCTGCACTACCCCCCCGCCCCACCCATGCCTATACCGCACTACCAGACACCATCTCAGCACTACCCCCACCCTACCCCACCCCGCCTATACTGCACTAGTCTGCACTACACCCTCTGCCCCACCCCACCCCGACCGCACTGCCAGACACCATCACCGCACTACCTACACCCCACCCCGCCCATATATCGGTACGTTGGTCACTATCCCCCCGCCACACCCCCTGCCTTTACCGCAATACCAGACACCATCTACGCACTACCCCCTCCCCACCCCGCCCATAAATCGGTAACGTTGGCCACTACTTGTGCCTATACTGCACTACGCGGACGTCATCACCACCCCACCCCACCACGCACATAAACGTTAACCCCCCGCCACACCGCATACCGTTACCGCGGTGCCGTGCGACACCACCTCCACCACCACCCCACCCATGCCATCAACGCGGACGCCGCGCGCGCGGAGCGCATCGCATTATCACCGACGGTTGCGCCATCTATCCGTTAATCGGGCGGACGCGGTTTTTTGAATTTTATCATATTATATTTCATTATTTACCATGTTAAAACGTTACCCCCACCACTTATGCTTTATGCCGCGTATAGATTAAGTTAAAATAATTGATTGCGCGGACCTCCATACATTCATGTATATAATGTGCAAAAACATATACATAATGTACATAACATATACATACATAGTCAAAAACCTATACATTCATATATATAATGTGCAAAAACATATACATAATGTACATAACATATACATATATAGTCAAAAACCTATACATTCATGTATATAATGTGCAAAAACATATACATAATGTATATAATGAACAAAAACATATATACTTATAGCGGGAAACCAAGTATTAACGCAAATAATTTGTTTAATATAATTTTATATTTATTCAATGAAAACGTATACAAATATTATATATATATATAGTGGCATAATGCACTGTGTAATAATGAACCTTAAATCGTATATAGTATTCTAGATCTAAGTAATGAACATTGATTTAGCTGCATGTTAACCGACGACGTCATACGATTCCGATATACGGGCTTGACTATTATTATAACGATTATTGCGATTGATATTATCATTTTTAACATTTTCAATGAACTCCATGCCTTTATATAATAATACGAATACACATTTGGGGTTGTGCAAGGCGTGTTGCTGCCAAACTTCGTCATTTTCCTCCCATTTCCCCAACAATATCCCGCAGTAGTGACATTGAACCAAGTCACCCGTTCCGGTATAAGTGAAGCCGCCCTCGGCCAGCGAATATTTATCTTGACAC
>NW_021770838.1:76649-76803 GCF_005508785.2 Acyrthosiphon pisum | reverse complement strand
GTGGGGAACGCGAATAAGTCGTCGACGGGGAGTGCAGACGCGTCTATGAGTGTTAAAACTCGACTTTTCCAAAAAATTATCGACCGACACGCGGGACGGCGGCGCTCGGTTTGCACGTGATAACGCGAATTGGAGTCAAATCCGTGACTATTAA
>NW_021770838.1:73785-76599 GCF_005508785.2 Acyrthosiphon pisum | reverse complement strand
CCGTGCAAGGTCCGTAAAGTCGGTTAAACTCGAATTTTTAAAAAAAAAATCAAAAAATTTTCGTTAAATATAATAAGGCGGGAGTGATAGCGAAATGTAAATAACGAAAAAAAAACGCGGAAAAAAAAAAAATTCGATCCGAAAAAAAAAAGTTAATTTAACACGGCCGCCGCAAATTATATCGCACCCCGGCGGCGGGTTCGAAACCACGACCCCGGGTCATCCGCACCTACGCCTAACCGACCTGCCTACCTACCGAGTTGAGAATTGGAGTCAAATCCGTGACTATTAAGACGTGTCGCCGTCCCGGCGTATAGCGAACGCGGTTCGCACGTCCGCTTCGGGCGTCGGAGCGGGCGATCAGGCCGCGTCGGACGTCGAAAACGCGATATCCGCGAAAAAAAACGAACGTCCCGACGCATATATTTATGCCCGTATATAGCGATACCTACTCGACGGCGGCGCCGCGGGCCCGTGTTCTTTCCGCGACGCCGCGATGCCCCGAGACTCGCCGGGTTAGAAGTAGGGCCGCGAGCGGCCCGTAAATTTAGCGGGGAACGCGAATACGGCTTCGAAGGGGGGGGGGTCAGACGTCTCGTAGAGGAGATATGGGTGACGGTAGTCGAAAAAGTTGGAAAAATCGTTAAAATCGTGACGACGCCGCGCTCTCCGCGATCGACTCGTCCGCCGCGGGACTCGTCCGGGAGGAAGCGCGGCCGCGCGCGGCCTTTAAATTTAACGGGGAAGGCGAATAAGTCGACGACGGGGAGGACGGACGCGTCTATGAGTGGTAAAACTCGACTTTTCCAAAAAATTAGGGTCCGAACGGGGCCCCCCGAGGCCCCACGGGGGGGTAAAACTCGAAATGTCGAAAAATTTTGAAAAAAATCGCAAAAAGTGATAAGAATGAGTGATAGCGCAGCGACGGCTCCGCCGCCGCCGGGAGACCGCCCGCCCGGGAGACGGAATTTTCTCATTGGTTCTCCACTACGCTAGTTGAGATTTTATACATAGGGAGAGCCACACGGGTTCTTGCTTTATATGTAAGGACTAGCTCTCCGAGCGTGGCTGGGGGAGACCCCCAGACCCCCCGGTGTTTGTCATGAGTGTTTTCGATTTCGGAAGCAGCAGTGGTCTCTAAAAATGTGTGATAAGAAAAGTGGATTTGTGATAAGGGATTTGGATATGTGATAAGGATAATGGATTCGTGATAAGGAATGTGGATATGTGATAAGCATAGTGGATATGTGATAAGGATAGTGGATTTGTGATAAGGATGGTGGATTCGTGATAAGGAAGGTGGATATGTGATAAGGATAGTGGATTTGTGATATGGGAGGTGGACATGTGAAAAGAAAAGTGGATTTGTAATAAGGATAGTGGATAAGCTAACCGGTGAATTAGTTAACCGGATGTCTGTAAGATGTTACTGCCGTTGAAAACGCCAAATCACCAAAATCTAAATATTCCGGACGGTTGAACTTATCATTTAGCCGCCGCGATTTTATTGGGGTCTAGCAGGTCAGTCATCTGAGTTATCCGGACAATTTGAGACGGGAAGGTCACTGCAACAGGTATGCAATCGGACTGCTTCGAATCACGGACAGCGTTCATTACTGCCACCGAAATTACGTGTAAATAAAATTCAAAACATTTTGGGTGTCTATGCAAATCATATAGCCACCGTATTTTTTGGGTGTCTAGCAGGTCAGTCACCTCAGTTATCCGAGTAGTCAATCCGACCTCGTCGGATAGCGGACGACGGCCGGTTCAAAATATAAAAATGATAAAATGATAAAATGATTAAAATTATAAAAAAAATGTTGGGGTCTAGCAGGTCAGTCACCTTCCTTGACGTTGGACGTAGTCACTCGGTTGACGACGTGACGACATGTGATGTCCGGGTCAAGGCATCAGGTATGCGATCTGACCGAATAGCAGACAATGTTTTTTACTGTCGTCGAAAACATACAATTATGTGAATAAAATTACGTAATAAATTACTCTTAAAAAAATATTAACATTTCGGGAGTCCACAAAAATCATATAGCGGCGGTATTTTAGGGGTGTCTAGCAGGTCAGTCACTCAGTTATCTGAGTAGGCAATCCGACATCGTACCACGATGGCCGGGTCACGTCATCAGGCATACGATTCGATGCAGTATACGCGGATAGCGTTCATTACTGTCACCGAAAAATCAAATTTTCGGTCACCTCAGTTATCCGAGTACAGCGTTTGTTCCTGTCACGGAAAGAATCAAAATGAAGTCATAAGTTATATGTAAAAAAAATTCAAAACATTTTGGGAGTCCGTGCAAATCATATAGCCACCCTCTTTTTTGGGTGTCTAGCAGGTCAGTCACCTTCCTTGACGTTGGTCGTAGTCACCCTGGTAGGCAATCCGACTTCGTCGGATAGCGGACAATGTGCGACGTCCGGGTCAAGGCATCAGGTATGCAATCTGACCGAATAGCAGACAACGTTTTTTACTGTCGTCGAAAAATTATAAAAATACTAAATTATACCAAATTATAAAAAAATAATAACATCTCGGGCGCCCATGGTAATCGTAATATAGCCGCCGTGATTTGTTGAGTGTCTAGCAACTCAGTCATCTCGATTGACCTACGTAAGCAATCCGACTACGGCTGATAGAGGATAGTGTACAACACAACGTCAGATCCACCACGCCGAGTCGTATATGTATATAGGTTATACTATATTATTTATTACTATACTCTATCCATTAAGTACACAATGCAAACGACATCCATACCTACGCGCATATACATAAGACATAAGTCATAGGTAACG
>NW_021770838.1:59524-60580 GCF_005508785.2 Acyrthosiphon pisum | reverse complement strand
AAACCAACGAGAGAACACAGATAACATAGTTACCTAAAAGTTTGATAATAAGTCAGATCACTCTAATATCAAAACTGATAGCACCCTATTGAAACTAGCGAACGAAAATGTTCTATGGCATACATGTGTAAGACGGAGACAACACATGCGGGTTCAACGTCCTCTTGATATATTTTTAATAATACCATCTATAGACTGTAATAATATAATCAACTATAGCAATCTGATTCTATAAGTATATTATATTAATATCATTATAGTCCATAAACATGGTAATAGTATTAAGTATAACAGTTTCCCAAAAATGTACAAAAATACACCCACCCCATATTTTTGGGAGTGCAGTGCACCTCTTGTAATTACGTCCAAGCCGCCTCTGAGCGGGAATATCACCATCACAGGTAAAAATTGTACGGTGTACAATGCGCCAGTTTACAGAGGCCGCAGGCGTGGCGGCAGCCGAAGTAAGTTTAAATTATTAGTGTTTATAGTATAATATGATATTGTGATGTTTACGCGTTTCAGAATGTTACAATTGCAATGACAATGGGCTTTTTTCGCGTGACTGCGGTGAGTGTGTATAGGTACTTTACTACAGCGGCGTGGTGAGCGATATAGTGGTGGGCGGTAGCTGGTGGTTCCCCCGGTAAATGTAATATTATGATATAGGTACCTACTCAATAGAGAATTATTTTGCATTAATACTTGGAATATTTGTAACTTGCCTCTGGAAAATTTGAAGTTCGCCACGCTACTAATCTTGCTTGTTTCTCAACAGTTTATTTATGATTGTAATAATGTGTATTGTAGTCAAGCCCACGGTCAATGGAGGCGGCGGTGGCAGAGGCAGAGGCAGTGGCAGAGGTAGCGGCAGAGGGAGAGGCAAAGGCGATACAAACGGGCGTGATCGCGATGACGGTGGCAAGTCGGACACCAGGCCCCGATCCCGATCACGCTCAGAAGCGGGCCGAAGACCTCTTGCGGCAGCTGTACGTTTAAAAAATATTCAAATCAATAATATCCATAAATCTAATTGATCACATTTTTTTCAGATCA
>NW_021770838.1:57065-59474 GCF_005508785.2 Acyrthosiphon pisum | reverse complement strand
CATATTTGGCAGCAAGTCCAGGTATAATTATTTATTAAATTATAGATGTATTTCATTGTAGTTATTTAAATATTCTTTTTTTATTAGATGGTCTAGTTGGAGAAAATGCCATAATAGAAATTAAGTGTCCTTACAATGCTCGTAATTCAGAAAGTCTAATCGAAGCTTTCAACAATAAACTTGTAAGTGATAGGTAATACGAATAATTTTATCTCCAATAATTTTTATCATCGTAAAAATACAATCACTACAAAAATCGTACATTCATTTTGCTACCCGAAACAACCCTCCCTGATTTGTAAGATTGAAGCACTATTACTGCTCCAAATGTTGTCCCCAGACACAAAAATAAAAAATTAAAGAACCACACATCATTGTAAAATCAATACATTCATCACTCCGTTCAGAATCTAAAACTGTTGGTACTGAAATACATATATAGGTAATTATGTACTAGGTACAGATAACAGTTGAAATTGTGTTTATAACACATCCCAGATAGCATTTTCCTAATGTTAATATCTCATTAACAATGTATCTTAATTATTAATGTTACATTATGAGAAAAATAATAATATAACATCAAATAGTAGTTTTATGAAATAATAATTTGGATATATTAATTATATAACATCATAAACGAAATAATTAAGTATTATTCTGAACATATTATTATTATGTTATTAAAAAGATAATGATAAAATAAGATTTCGAGTATAATAATATTGTAGTATAAGAAATGTATTGTTTTGAGAATATTTTGAATGTGTTAACAATAAGACATCATAAACAAAATAATAATACAATCATTTTCTGAACAAATTATTATTATATTATTTAAATCTAATTATTTATACAGCATTTTAAATATGTATATATATAATTATAAATTACATATTATTATATATATACTTATTTTACCAAATACTCATTCTAATATTGAATATGAAAATGATGAAAAATACAAATTGACGACGAAGTTAACCATTCAATAGGTAATTAACCGAATCGAAAAAAGTGCACAATAACAAACACAATTAAAGCAATAATAGGTATTACCAATACAAATATTGGCGCGCACAAGCTGCAGGTGACTGATGTAGCCGTGTGGCGTGTCATCGTTATAGGTATTAGGTACACATTATTATAATGTACCTAGCATTGATTGTAAAAACGATTGATAATAAATCGTAATTATATGGATCCATATAATATTTTATACGTATAGGTACTTGGAACACGGAATGTTCGAAGCGTTATATCTATATAGTTTTTTTCGAATTATTGAGGTTTTCGAGTTATTGAGATTCCACTATATGTATATATACCTATATATAATACAATAATACCTATGCGTGGCTGTATATTGTTATTAAAATTATATATTAATATAATTATATAATATATTAATACTATAATAAATTATAATATAATATGATGTTAAATTCGCGGTTATTATTAATAAATAATTGAGCTCTTATATAATATTATATACCTATATATATATATATATGGATTATGGGCTATGATACAGGTTATACCCATGGTTGAAATATACATTAATATACAAAATATAAATTCACACATAATAATACATCTGTGCTTTGGACCACCACCTTCTCTGCAGAAAGACCCCATTTTTATTTTGAAATATTCACAATAGATTTCATAAATTTTAAAACGTTTCTCGTCCTAACTCCTCAAATACAGTTCATTAAAATTTTTGAATAAAAAGATATTTCAAATTGATAAACATTATAATATAAACATTACCTATATACAGGTATTATATTAGCTATATTATAAGCTTCAGAACGTCCACTAGAAAATTTAATTCGTTCACGTTTACTTTCATATTTTTTTTTAATGAACACAAAAAAATGAATATACCGATTATATTATAATATATTTCGATCCGTGCTAACTGTAATTTTACGTATTTTATTTTTATAATTCGTAATCAAATAAATATAATAGGAATATTATAATGGATAAATTGTAATTGTTATATAATATTATCTATATACTTATAATAATTTATATTGATTTTTAAATATTTAAAATGACTATATATACTGGGTTAACACATTATTTAAAAAACGATTAATGTTTTTGTAAATGTTAATTTAAAATAATTCAAGGTGCTACAAGAGAACATGTTTTTGTTCGAACATTGTTATTATGTAACGGATAGTAACCGTTTACTCACAACACATAAATAATATTATATATGAATAGTTAAAAGTAGGAATAAGCAAGTAGGTAAACGACCTCCTTAAACAATCTGGCAATAGTCAAATTGCAAATACAATAGAAAGTTAAAGGGTTAATCATGTAGTCGGAATAACCGAGTACTTAATCACGATTCATATTAAAAACAAAACACGTATCAGTTGACAGGATATGGGG
>NW_021770838.1:53518-55434 GCF_005508785.2 Acyrthosiphon pisum | reverse complement strand
TTATATAATTTTGTAAAGGCAGCAGTAGACTGACCTAGGTATTTTTGTAATAGACAGTGATAGACTGATCTAGGTTTTTTTTATGATAGGCAGCGGAGGACTGACCTGGGAATATTTTTGGTAGACAGCGGTAGGCTGATCTAAGAGTTTTTATGGTGAATAGACAGCAAGGGACTGATCTAATGATATATAGTGATTATTGAGAATAAATAGTGATCGACAGTGGTATAGTCTAATCTAAAAATTGATGCACGCGCGTAGCAATTGAATAAATATATTGAAATAATTGATGAATAGTTTTTGAGTTGAAGTGAATAATTGATGAATAAATATTGAATTGAAATAAAGGTAATTGAATTGAAATAAAAGAATTAAATGATAAATAATTGTTGAAAGAGAAATAAGTTGATATATTGATGAAAATAGATTTTGTTTTGAATTGAAATAGTTGACGTCAAATTTGAGAAAAAAAGTAATTGTAAGGCTAGCCTAGAATAAGTATATATAATTATTAGTGTTGGCCAACGATATAATTTTCAATATCGAAGCATATTAAAAATTTAAAACATTAAAAGTATAGAATGCATATTATATTATGAGTGTATTGAAAATTTGAAAGTATATTAAAAGTATAGAATACATATTGTTTTAATATTATATTATGAATGTAAATTAATTATTAATTAACAATTATATATTATTTTGTATAAACTGAAAAGTATCCAATGTATTTAATCAAAAAATGTCTTCTTCGAGCAGTTTTTCCATCAATGTTTCAGAACTTGAGTTCGATTTGAAATATGAATTCAAAAATAACAGTTGATTGAGTCGTTCAGGAGATAATCTATTTCTTTTCTTGGAAATGATTGTTCCAGCTTCGCTAAATAACCGTTCACAGGGAACACCAGTGGCCACTATACTTAAGTATTTTTTGGCTAGTAATGATACAGCTGAGTATTTAGATTCGTTTTCTTTCCACCAATTTAAAGGATCTTGATCGTAGGGAACTTTGATTTTCAAATTTTTATATTCTTCAAGTTGTTTCATCGTAGGACTTTGAGTTACCGAATAATCGTCTTCGTCATCATCATCGCTATCTATCATTAATGATCGTAATTTCTTACGAGGAGGAGAGTGTGTTTCAAAATGTTCTTCATTTTCTAATATTGATTCAGAGATTAGATCTTCTTCATTTTCTATTTCTGGATCAGTAATTAATTCTTTCAGCTCATTTTCAATTTGTTTCCAAACAGTTACTTTTTCTTCTTCAGATAGAAATTTTAACTCTCGAAATCTAGGGTCTAATGCTGATGATTTTGCTAATATTAAACCCATCATTTCTCTTCGATATTTTAAGTCATCTAAAATTAGTTTTTTTACCGTAGTTAAAAAATTAGTGTCTATTTCACTAACTTTTAACGTATTTAAAAGACTTTTAATCAATCGGTGTGCTATTGACGCGGTTGTGTAGTTTTCTCCACCTAATACTTTTGTAACAATTTTAAACGGTTCAAGTAATTTCAATAAATCTTTCATATTTTTAAATTCAACAGAAGATATAAACCATTTATCTATTTTTTTGTTTTTAGAAATAATATTATTAATTGAATTTTTACATTTTAAGACACTATCAATCATGTCACATGTCGAATTCCAACGAGTAACGCAGTCTTGAACTAGTTTATGTTTTTTTTCGCCACACTTTTCTTGTTCATTTTCAAGTTCATTTTGTGCAGAGGCACTTCTATTAAAATTTCCAACTATTTTTCTCAGTTTATTAATTATTTCTTTTACCATATCATTTTGGAGCCCTGCATTTATAGATAACTGTTTAGAGTGAGCAGTACATCTAACTAAATATGTTTTATCCATGGAATTTATAGCTTTGACCATATTCGCAGCATTATCACATTACA
>NW_021770838.1:50558-52099 GCF_005508785.2 Acyrthosiphon pisum | reverse complement strand
TTTTTAATAAAAAAAAAATTAAATAAGAGTAAAGCTAATAATGTTAATGACTATAAGGGTACTTATGAATACGGAATCAGATAGCTCAGATATTGAAGAGAGCTCAGTGAAACAAGTGGTAAATAAAAATTTGGATAAATAAAAATAAAAGTGAATCAGTAGTAGTAAAAAGTTTGATAAAAGAGGAATTTGTAGAAAATACTGAGAAAAGAGACAGTAGTATAGCCGTTGTTAGGAAGAATTTTTTAAGAACTACTAGTCAAACGGAAGGGTTAGGTAAAATTCTAACTCCACAAAAAATAGAGGGAAATAAATTACCAGGTAGATCAGGTTCTAGATCGGATCCAGGGGTGGTACATATCCAATTAGAACAAATAGCGAAAAAACGAATAATAAAAATGGATCTTAATAAAGCGATATCTATGATACCAATTTGCACAGGCAAAAAAGACGTAGCGGAGTTTATAAACACTTGTGAAATCGCGCTTAAAGATATTACGGAGGCGGAAAAACCGATATTATTAAAAATAATACATTCAAAATTAACTGGAAACGCTTTAGAAGTAACAAAATACCGTAATTTAGAAACATGGGCGGCAATAAAATCGATATTAGAGGGATCATTCGAACCAAAAGTTTCGGAAAGAGCTCTATCTATGGCATTAAATACAGCACGTATGGCCGAGGGGGAAAGTGTAGCGAAATTTGCAGCTAGGATCGAAGAACTATATTACAAATTATGTGCAGCTAGCACTGTAGGTTTACAAAAAGCAGAGGCACAGATAGTTAAAAACCAAACTAAAAAGCAGGCTATGATTATATTTATGACAGGATTACCACATCACTTATATACAGTAATAAAAAGTAGGAATCCGGAAACATTTGAACTTTGTTTTAAAATAACTATGGATGAAGAGTTAGAATACAACTCCAAATTATAAATTATAGAAATAATAATTTTAATAATCGTAATAATTATAATAACGGGTACAGAAATATTAGTCGCGGAGGAAATAATAATTATAATAATAATCGCGGCGGATACAGTAATTTTAATAATCGAAATGGATATAATAACAACGGTTATAGACAAAACTTTAATAATGGTAATAATTATCAGCAAACTAATAATCAGAATAGAAGTGACACCGGATGTTACACATGCGGGAAGGCTGGTCATATCGCAAAAGATTGCTGGCAATCGGTCGGTCGTCCGAACGGTCGATCGAGCGGAAACGCAAATGATAATCGAAATAATGGAGCGCGTAATGTTAACAACGGCAACAGTAATAGAAATAATACTAATCAGAATTTACATTGCAGTTATTGTAATAAAGTAGGTCATCAGATTTCAAGTTGTTTTACGAAACAGAAAAATGAAAAAAATAATTCAAAAAACTTCAGAGGACAGCCTCAAGTGGGTGTGAGGTTGGTTCAAGAAATAGTACAAGACCCACAAAATGAATTTTCCACATCACAACTCGATTAATCGATAATCATATTACATTAAAGTACATTTAAGTTTTAACAAAGATCAAATT
>NW_021770838.1:49255-50508 GCF_005508785.2 Acyrthosiphon pisum | reverse complement strand
CAGTTACTTTTTCTTCTTCAGATAGAAATTTTAACTCTCGAAATCTAGGGTCTAATGCTGATGATTTTGCTAATATTAAACCCATCATTTCTCTTCGATATTTTAAGTCATCTAAAATTAGTTTTTTTACCGTAGTTAAAAAATTAGTGTCTATTTCACTAACTTTTAACGTATTTAAAAGACTTTTAATCAATCGGTGTGCTATTGACGCGGTTGTGTAGTTTTCTCCACCTAATACTTTTGTAACAATTTTAAACGGTTCAAGTAATTTCAATAAATCTTTCATATTTTTAAATTCAACAGAAGATATAAACCATTTATCTATTTTTTTGTTTTTAGAAATAATATTATTAATTGAATTTTTACATTTTAAGACACTATCAATCATGTCACATGTCGAATTCCAACGAGTAACGCAGTCTTGAACTAGTTTATGTTTTTTTTCGCCACACTTTTCTTGTTCATTTTCAAGTTCATTTTGTGCAGAGGCACTTCTATTAAAATTTCCAACTATTTTTCTCAGTTTATTAATTATTTCTTTTACCATATCATTTTGGAGCCCTGCATTTATAGATAACTGTTTAGAGTGAGCAGTACATCTAACTAAATATGTTTTATCCATGGAATTTATAGCTTTGACCATATTCGCAGCATTATCACATACAACAGCACTAACTTTATTTTCAATGTTCCAAAATTTAAGAATAGATTTTAAATTTTTGACTATATTTATTGAAGTATGGGACTCAGGAACTTCTACTGTTTTTAAAATGCGTGTACGTAAACACCACTTTTCTAAATAATGACAAGTTACACCTAAATAACTATGATTTGCCAGTGACGTCCAAAAATCAATTGTTATACAAACATGTGAAATATTTTTTAAGAAACATTTTAAATTTTCTCTTTCATTTAGTGCAGTCTGTTCAACAAGTCTTGTTATTGTTTGTTTACAAGGAACAGAATACTCAGGTACGGTTATTTCCATAAATTCAAGAAAACCTTCCCCTTCTATAATACTCAGAGGTCTTAAATCTTTAATAACAAATTTCACTAGGCTTTTTGTTAGTTCCTTAGCTCGTTTAGTTTTGTTTGATAATTTTGATGGAGTTTGCTTAAAATATGGAATTAAAGTGTTAGACGTACTTGGTTTTGTACTTGTACATTGCTGAAAATGTGATTTGAGATTAGTCGTATTTCCACTATAACCAACAGCACATTTGCACTTTTTACAAAAAACTTGATTTTTATTT
>NW_021770838.1:46125-47185 GCF_005508785.2 Acyrthosiphon pisum | reverse complement strand
TTATCAGCAAACTAATAATCAGAATAGAAGTGACACCGGATGTTACACATGCGGGAAGGCTGGTCATATCGCAAAAGATTGCTGGCAATCGGTCGGTCGTCCGAACGGTCGATCGAGCGGAAACGCAAATGATAATCGAAATAATGGAGCGCGTAATGTTAACAACGGCAACAGTAATAGAAATAATACTAATCAGAATTTACATTGCAGTTATTGTAATAAAGTAGGTCATCAGATTTCAAGTTGTTTTACGAAACAGAAAAATGAAAAAAATAATTCAAAAAACTTCAGAGGACAGCCTCAAGTGGGTGTGAGGTTGGTTCAAGAAATAGTACAAGACCCACAAAATGAATTTTCCACATCACAACTCGATTAATCGATAATCATATTACATTAAAGTACATTTAAGTTTTAACAAAGATCAAATTAAATTATTAGTTGACACAGGTGCAGATTTAAATATTATTAAAATTAATGCTTTAAAAGGGGATACTGAAATTAATGAAAAGGAAAAAATTTATTTAAAAGGTATTAATGAAAAAATTGTTTTTACAATAGGGAAAACTGAAATAGATTTAATTATAAATAATAAAGCATTTGAAACAGAATTTTACGTTGTTAGCAATGTATTTCCAATCATGGGTGATGGAATAATAGGCAAGATTTTCAATCTTGATTCAATAGAAATGAAGATTTTTCAAAAGTTATTCTACCTTTACCAAAAAAAAAAAAAATGTCAAAAAGCAAGTCAAAATAAATTTTTATGAGCGTTTGAAATTCTTATTTTTACAACATTGGATATTCACTCGATTTCTCATGTAGCGATTTTCTTATTTTGTTGTAATTCAAAAACGTATAACTGTAGATGCATGAAAATTTCACTGTATGTTTATATTCTTATTTTCTATATACGATAATATTTTGAAAATATTTTGACACATTTTGAGCCGTTTACAAACAATTTCATATTTTAATATTTTTAGTTTTTTTTTTAATAATTAATCTTTTATAATTTAATATTGTATTTGTAAGTTATTAATATTTTACTTTTTAATAATAT
>NW_021770838.1:33812-34878 GCF_005508785.2 Acyrthosiphon pisum | reverse complement strand
AAGAACCGGTGATAACGGAGCGACGGCTCCGCCGCCGCCTGGAGACCACTTTTCCCTCCAATATTCCCTATGTAGTACGGAATTAATACACGGGCGGCGCCCTCGGGTTTCTGCTTTATATATAAGGATATAAGGACTAGATTCCGGCGTTTGTCATCCCGCCTGCGGCGGAAAGACTGTGTGGGCGGTGGTGCATCTCTGTCGTTTCGCCTCGGGCTGGGTTTTTCGATCCGGCTTGCGGCGGGAACGCGGGATCGTCGGGTATTGTGTTTTGTCGTGTTGGCAGCCCTGGTTAAGCGGTAATTTTTGAACTCGGAAGAGTGTCTAGTCGTAAGTCGGGCGATTCAAGTCGATCGTACGATACAGCCAGCCAGGTAGGCAATCCGAGGACCGCAGACGACGCCCCGGGCGTGTATGTCCGGTTCTGGAGTGTGTGTGTTGAAATCGGAAATTCGGATTCTGAGTTTGAGTGTCTAGCTATCAGTCATCTTGGGTGAAAGTCGATTCCCGAACGGATAATTCGTCTGCGGCGGATCGGATGCAGTAGGATTGTAAGTCGCTCGTATGCAAGTAGCTAGTCAGGTAGGCAATCCGACTTTGTCGGATCGCAGACCATGCCCCGGGCGTGTATGCCCGGTTCTCGTATGTGTGTTGAAATCGGAAATTCGGATTCTGAGTTTGAGTGTCTAGCTATCAGTCATCTCGGGTGAAAGTCGATTCCCGAACGGACAATCCGCCTACAGCGAAAAGTGCTCGAAACCGCCGTTCAAATCTGAAAAAGCATACAGGAGGTAACAAAATTGTACTTTTTGATAATTATAGAGAACAGTAACTGTTATCAGGTGTTTTATGTTAGGCTTCATTGTAATCAATGTAATCATCGTTATGTTTTCACGGTTATAACCATAAAGTTTAACTTCAGTTAATACGTCTATGGTTATTAACAAATAAGTCGACAATATCTAATTTTATGATTGGCTGCTATTTTTACCGCGTCAAGAGACATCTAATGCATTGCCAGCTGCATGTTGTTTGGTTTTTATCAATCATTTCTCAAAACATTTTT
>NW_021770838.1:25426-31582 GCF_005508785.2 Acyrthosiphon pisum | reverse complement strand
TACTGTTATAATATCCCACCGTGCAAAGAACTGTTACGATTATATAAAAGGAATATTCCTAAGGAACATTGAAACGTTCCTACGGAACTTCCATTACAGTTCAAAAAACATTACGATAACGCAATATGCCGTGTTGTTTGAAACAATGAATAAAACATAACTGTACTGTATGTACATTCATATTCTATTTATGGTTTTGTGGAACATAATTTTAACGTTTTTGTACAACATAACTGATTTGTAAGTTAAGTTTATATTCCATTTATGGTACTCAGGAACATAATATTAATATTACTACAAATTGTTCCAGTTATATTTTTTTTTGGTTTTTGTAAATAGATTAAAATGTTATATTCCCGTTATGTTTTTTAACAGTTTCATGGATATACCCATGAAACTATGTATAAGTGTACAACTTACCAAGGAAAAGATAGAATATATATATATATATATTATTTATTTATATATAAACCGTATTAATATATATATCTTATATTCTACTTATCCTTTAAAAATTGTATTTAACTAGGTAGGTATAGAAAGAAATACAAAATAATATAAGATTTCCAAAAGCTTATATTTAATAATAAACACAAATTGTTTAACAATTAATAGATAACTCACATTTTTTATATACCAATTCAAAAGTATTATATTTTTATTCTTGCTATGAGATGAAATTAAAAAAAAATTATAATACAAAAAGTAGTACGATACTACAATAAATAACAATAAAACAAACATACATAAGTTATAGTATTAATTAATTGATACAAGAGATAATATTAGTTATGGCATGGTAAGTAAAAAACATATTATATTGGTCTTACAAGTATATTATAAATAAAATATATATTTTATATAGAAATATTATTATACGGTTCTTATAAAAATACATTGAATGTCTCAGTGCATTACAGTATAGGTATTACAAATGCATAGTTCAAAAATTAAATATTTTTACAATTACATACTATGGCAAAGAGAAATAACAATTGCTTCATTATTTGAAAGTTGGACAAAAAAAACACTTAAATATAACATTATTTACACTTATGTCATAAACATTAGATATATGGTCAGTCTTAACAGAAAAAACTCCTATGAGTCTACTCGGTACAGGTTGTAAAAACAAATTATTTGCAGTTAAAAATTTAACAACAGATAGTTTAATTGTACTATCATTTTTAGAGTTTAATTTATATAAACTTTTTATCATCACTATATCCTCATTTTCTAGAATAATACACCGATCTTTAACATTATCACAGCAAAGAGTATAGTTATTTGATTTAAGAGTAATGTTTTTAAAATAAGTGAATCTAAAATTTGAGAGCTTTTTATCTATTTTAAAAGACTCTATAATAAACAAATTGTTATTTAAAGGAGTTTTTAACTCTTCACCTTCAGATGCTAATACTTTATTTAGGATTTCAGCAAGTGGAAATCTACAGCATTTCATTGATTTTTTAAGTGTTTGAAGATAATTTTCATATTTGAAAGCGCTAAAATTATCTAACGGCCCGTGTAAATTTACAAAAAAAGGTAAATGAATTAAGCTGTGGACATTGTAACTAACAAATTTTGAACCATAAATGCATGAATAATTTTGAACAAATTCTAATAAAAACTTTGAAGCTAAATCACTATGTGTGTTATAAATTTTATCTGAACACAGTATTCTAATAGATGTAAACAAAACAAGAAAGTGATTGTATTGTTCCTTTTTTATATTAGATTTTAAGACAATAATACCAGTGTAAAGTAAAAATTCGCGGAATTCTGTCGCTTTCCAATATTCCAGATCATCTAGACTTCTAGGTAAACGAGCAAATTCTGATGGTACGTATTTTCTTAAATTGAATAAAGCTAATGAAATAGAATTTTTTTTTTCCTCCAACATTCTAACTGGTTTTTTTCCTTTAACCCAGAAATCTAATAGTCTTTTTACCACACCCTGGCATACACAGTGCATGTAATCCAAAACTACACACTTTGTTATGTCGATAGGAAGATCTATTAATGGGCTAAATCCATCTTTATGATATTCAGCATTCGATTTTAACCTAAATGAATTATTTGTTCTTAACGGTGCAGATACATCTAAAAAGCAAATTCTATCCAAATATTCTCCTTCGACTTCACAAGACGTACAGGCAAAATAACCATTATGGTTTTTAACATTTAATAAAAACGCTTTAGCTGGCGCGTCTGCTACAATGTGAGCTACTTCAAAATTAATTTGTTTATTGTTTATTTGAATACCATAAGTTAAAATGTGATTTAGCTCATTTATAAATGGTCCTAAATATTCGTTTATATCACCAGGTTTACCATTAAAACTGTGAAAAATACCAACAGGAAAAATTTTCTTTTTAAAAATGGATACATTTATGAATGACATGAGAATAGGCCAAAACTGTGTTTTAGAATTTTTACCTAAAGGAAGACCATCAATACTGAAACTTAATTTTATAATTATATTATTAGTTATATTATTTATTTGTTTTAATAAGTGAGGTTGAACAATATTACAAATACCTAAATTAAGATATGAACCGTTTTTAATTTCTGAAATTGATCTAACAGCTTTATGTTTACGTAGAATTGTACGGATATCCTTGGGAATTTCTTGACCTATGTTTCTAAGAATATTTAACATCTCATTGGCACAACCATGTGATACATTATACTGCACAGCCCACTTACGAATTTGTTGAACTAAATCTTGGTTTTTATCTTCATTACTATTAGTTACATACAACATGTCATCAATAGGCTGAGTCTCAGCAGAACATTCCTAAAAAATAAATGTGTACCTACCTATAGACAATAACTTAATATTTCAACATATAATGTACAAAAAAATTTAAGTAATACTTACAATAGAAACATGAAATTCATTTGTTAAGTTCAGTGTTGTATTGGAATCACATGGTTCTATATAACTGCAGTTGTTGTTTGTAATGGTTGAATGAAGTTGTTTATCAGGGGATTTCAAAAGTGCGATTGGATTGGACTAAAACAGTATAATAAAAAGTTGAGAAAATGTACCTATTTTATTAATTATATTATTCAACATACCTGAGACGATGGCTGAATTTTAATAAAATTTGTAGCAATTGGTAGACTATTATTTAATAGTTCTATTTTATTTCTTATACGCCTTTGAAACTGACGTGAAGAAATAGTTCCAATATCTTTGACCCGTTTACAGATTTTTGGGAATACTGAAAAATTAAATTGTTAGTTAGAGATAATAGACTAATAAGTAATAATATAAATTATTATTGAGTATGTTTGTCCGTTTAAGTTAAACCCAACTTTTATTATATCTAAATACATTACATTTTTATTTAATAACTTTATTGAAAGAAAAATAAATAGAATCTATTTTACTGAATAGTCATGAAAAAACATATTGATATTAATTAAATTGGTTTAGGTAATTGTAAAATGTAATATTCTTAAATATTTATAGTACATATAAGTATTTACTTTTCCCTGTCGTAGCGAGTTTTTGCTGTCCTAAACCAGCTTTGGACTTCCATTTCTAAATAACAGAGTCAGAGAATTGATATTTATTTTTAATCACACCTAATAGTGAATAGAAATAATTATAATTGTATTGAATTATATCAAAATAAATTTAATTTATAATTTACCTTTAACAATTGAAATTATCTGTAAATCTTTTATTTTAAATTTAGTCTGATCTTTATCAAAAGCCCTGCCTGTCCAAGAACAATTGATTGCCAGTTGATTAGTAAACATTTTTGACAAAATGCGTCGCAAATGTGATTTACCATCATTACCGCCAATTGAGAAAAATATAATTTTCTAGCAAACAAGTATAATAGTATATTAATAATTTATAATTTAAAATAAGTTAAAAAATTAGAATTATACAATTTTACCAATTTTTCTCTATCATTACTGTCAATTTGCAATAATTTTTCAAACTCTAAAATGTCTTCTGTTTTTGAAAAAGGAAATTTTGCTAAACATTATTTTATCTTCAATTTCATTAGATATTCCTAATGTTGGTACATTGGCTTGAGTTAATTTTTTATATCATTTTTTAAGCTATCCATTATATTCCAGAGCCTTTGATTCATCAAGCGATTTGCTATAAGCTCTTCATGAATATTTTGTAAACATTTTGTATTTTTTTCTGTAATAACTATAGTATAATATATTTTAAAATAAATGGATAAAACTAATTATAGATTCATTTAATAACATTGCTAATAAATAAAAACAAGATACACATCTTGCTGGTTTGATCAAAGTTCAAACAGTTAATAGGCATAGACCAACAAATAATAGTAAGCCAAAAAAATGTTCTTGTTATTATAAAATTTGCATTGGTTCAGCAGAAAAAATTGTGTGTAAAGTTGCATTTTGTTCATTTTTTGAAATTGGTAAATCTAGAGTGGAATGAATAATGAAATCTTTACAAAATAATGTACCATCTCCTGTGGATAAGCGAGGGAAACAAATAAAAAGAGGAAATCAAAAGAAAGATCAAGTCATTTTTCAAATAGAAACGCACATTGATAGTTTTCCATCACGTATGTCTCATTATAGTCGTCATAAAAATGAAAGTGTACACTATTTATCAGCAGATTTAAATATAAGTAATATTGTTATATTATTAAGTAATATATTTATAGTTTATCACATTGGATTTCAATATTATATATTCAAAGTATAATAACATGATTTTTTTCTTACAGTTACAAAAAAAAATATTTAATAAATAAACTAATGCTTTAAAAGTTGTAAAAGGAATAATAAAATAATATGAACTTAATCTCATAAATACTGGAGGTCGCTACCAGGTAACACCTCCAAACCTAAAATTAATTACTTATAAACTGTCTTATATTATATAACTACATATATTTTTTTTTTTTCTCTCTTCTCTCTCTCTTCATTGTTATTCATGTCACAGGGTGTTACCACTGGGTATCTTCCCTAATCATATTATTCACATCACTCTTACTTCACCTATCAAACCTACTTATTATACTAAGAAATGTATAGATTGTAGATTACTTCAAATAAATAAAAAAAAAAAAAAAAAAAAAATCTCATAAATTAAATTTTTTTGTATAAACTCCCTCCCTTCAAAATTGTTTTTATTGTTCCCCTGTTTGGAAGACTTTTGGAGAACCTCATCCTGAAATATGTAGTGTTGGTATTTAGATACTTAGATACTTAAGATATTTTGTCAACCTTAAAAACTACTTTATTATTATTTTTTTTCAAATGAAACACCCCCTCCCCCTGAAATTTTTTTCTTACTATGCCCCTGTAAGTATAGAATTATATAATATACAGGTAATTTAAACAATATTATAGGAAAGAATACATTTTTCATATTAATTACATTATTTTATACATTAAAAGTAAAAAAATATTTTTACGGTGCAACAATCTCCAAGACTTAATTTAATTTTTTTTGTAAATTTAAAAATAAATTTTTAAATTTTTTTTTATGAAATCAATTATAATTATTGCCAAGGTATTTGAATATATTTTGTAAATTTTTAAAACTATTTATTAATTTTTAAAACAGTTTTTTGTTTCTCCTGAAAAATTTGTAAAAGTGGAGATGTCTTGTTGTTGCTCCGTGGTCTTCATTTATTAAAGGGTAGTCAAATTAGAGAAACTTAGAACAGATATAGGATTATAACCTTATAGGAATGTGTGGTATGTCATTGTTTGTTTTATCAATTAAATTCTAATACAATTTTTACTACCTTTAAGAGAATCTTGGGATAATGGTTGATTTTGAATTTCCAAATTCTTAACCTGACAAACAAAAAATAATTAATAACTAATTTGAAAAAAAGTTAGAATTAAGTTAAGATTTGTTTAGAACATTAAGTACCTGTGTTCCTGTATATGACGGTTCATATGTGAATTGTTCGATCATATTTGAGTCTTGTAAAATGTTTGGCGGTGTTAAAGATTCTAGATTTGTAAAAGATTTTTCTTGGTTATCAGAAAATGTTGAAATATCCGAAAAAAGAGAAGTTGACAGTGCGTTTGTAATGGAACCAGGTTGATCTAATTCATTTGATGAAAAACTATTGCCATGAATAGAAGACAATGTAGACGGTTGCTGTTGTGTGTTTGTATATGTTT
>NW_021770838.1:23806-25326 GCF_005508785.2 Acyrthosiphon pisum | reverse complement strand
GAATTGCATCAATATGTGTTGAATATTTAGTTGGTGGTATTTTAAACTGTAATTCATTTTGATTACTACAAGATTCAACACTATAACCGTTTGAATCTTAGAAAAGAGTAAATCAGAAAAATAGATAATTTATTCAAAAACACAATTAATGTTAATAATTTGATAGAAAAAATAAATATTTACCTTCATTTTCACTATCACTGGTATCCACAGTTTTACTTCTTTTATTTTTTTTAAAAGGGTGATGTTCATTTGAAATGCTCTCATTGTCAGTTGATTCTATTTCAATTCTTTCATACCAAGCTTTCCTGAAATTACCTATATAGCCATATAATAAGGTAATATGAAAAAAAATTAAAATTAGTGTTTAATACATTTAAATATATTAATGTGTTACATTAAAATTTAAATGTATCAAAATAAACATTGTATTCCAAATTGGATTTTACATACTGTAAGTCTTATTGCCACCAACTACACGGATTTTATATTGACACCAGGACGGATCTGGATTTTCAGCATCTTCAATATCTGTGCTAGTTACTCTTATTGGTGGCCAATAACAATGTTGTATTGTACTGGTGGACAATTTCTCTGTTTCTGTTTCAATGAGCCAGTTTATTGGGACTACGCTATAGTCTTTTTTTGGAGAAAATATAACAATAACCCATTTTTTTTTAAATGAATGAATCTAAAAAGATGAGACCAGGTGATCAGTATAATGTTTTTGTATTTTATTTAAATAATAGGTAGAAACAGTAAATAATTTATTAATACAAAATAAAATGTATAACTACTACTGAATTAAAACAATATTGTAATCAATTTTATTTAAATGTAACCGCTACCAAAAACCATTAAAAGTAAGATTTAACCATCACATTAAATTACCCATTTAGAAGATAGATACCTACAGTTTTTGTGATATCATTGTTTTATCATTTTATAATTTAGTATTCTCGTAAGATATGCATTATAGTAAATTACATTTTTCATAAACTGTATTTGTTAACACATTATAGCTTATTTTTAGTCTGGGAGAAGATACCTACTCTTTTAATATTTTTTCTAATTCAAGCACTGCTTAATAAATAATAGGTACGTACAAATTGTAATATATTTATGTAATTTATACTCAAAAAACAATATTATACGCTCACAAATTAATTATACCATGAGGTATTTATAATGATAGGTAGGTATAGTATTCTTTGACTCAACCAAAATTCTAAATGCTTTTAATATTTTGCATTTTAAATTGTGCATGCATGTAATGAACTTAACTAAAAAGTCGGGGTGATTTGGAACAAATACCTTTGTTTAAAAAATGCTCTAGTACCTACTATAAGTAGTTAGGTAGTATAAGTTTACTTTAATATTGTATGTGCCTAGACCTCTGAATCAGTAGGTATTTAAAATGAATTAACAAGTATTAAATTCCTCAATCACCCAATCTGATGGTACAAAATAAATAAATATACTAGTACCTCTACTTACAGTTAGGTGCATACATGTTAATC
>NW_021770838.1:8344-10502 GCF_005508785.2 Acyrthosiphon pisum | reverse complement strand
TAGGACCAGCTGGCCAGACTGTGCTCCACCAAATGTGAGTTTTTTTTATCGTTATTTATATATTATACATATTATTAGTAGGCCCAAAATGTCACATATTTTATTACTCTTTTGGGCCAGAAGGGCCACATATTATTTTTTAGATTATTTTTACCTTGCGGTTGCTGTGAGTTATATTTTATTTTGTGTATTAATTTGGATTATTTATATATTATACAGCAACATAATTTTACTAGCAACCATGTTACCTATTTATTTATTTATTATAGTTACCTTGTCAAATAGTCTTAAGCACACACTCACATAAATACACACATTTACACACTCACCCACGCTCCAGCACTCACAGGATTTTCTCGGCGAACCTGGCCACTTCCTGTTGAGTGCTATACATAAATACATACATACAACACAGGTCGATCGGTGTGTAGGTACAGAGTGCGCACGAAGAATTCTGGTGACCGGGCGCACGGACTATTTCTGTTTCGTACCCGGCCCGTACAATACGCAATTGAAATCTGAAACAGCAGTAACACAATTTAATGTTGTTCAAGTTATTCTACAATTTCATTTCTATAAAATTATAATATAATAAGTTGAATGAAAGTTTTATGATCAACATTTCGTTTTTAAGAATGTCGTATAGGTACTATAGTAGTAAAGTAAAGTATAAGTTATGTGCAGAAACAATGTTTATTATATGTATATATCTAAGAGCACAGTGAATAATTATTAAGCATGTAACAAATTTTAACCGTAGGATAGACACTAATTATTGTCATTGGAAATGATAAAATACCTATCTAGTTCACAACTTATAAATAAAAGAGAGTAGACCTAGGTCAGTAGTAAGCAGTAGTAGTAATATCAAGAAATGTGTAAGAAAACGTTTAAGTATTTTGTATATCAGTGTTACCCAGTGTTTAATGAAACAGCGAAAAAAAAAAAAGAGTACAATGTAAACAGAATGTTAACCAACAACAATAACTTGTTGTACAATTGAGTTATTCTACAATTATAATAGTTTTCAAGAATGTTGTATAGTTGAGTAGTAAAGTAAAGTGTAAGTTATGTATATAATATGTATCTAAGAGCACAGTGAATAATAATTAAGCATGTAACAAATTTTAACCATAAGAGTCATATATCATAGGAATCAAAGGAGAGTAGACCTAGGTCAGTAGTAAGTAGTAGTAGTAGTAATATTGCAAACTGTGTAAGAAAACGTTTAAGTATTTTGTTCTTTGGTTATAAATACCCATAATAAAAGTTAAAATACAGTGAGTTGAACTTTTAATGGTTGTGTGTTCATACATATTTAGTTATTCTACAATTTGATTTCTATACAATTACAATATAATAAGTTGCACCGAGCCAGTATAGTATAGTAGTATGATATTTAAAAAGTGGGCCAACAAAAAAAAAAAAAAAATACTATTAAACCTTAGCGCGTACCTATTTATTAGGTTTAGTTGTATACTTGTGTGAGCTTATATGTATTATGGCATTGAGTAAAGTAAAGTTAGATTGCTATCATACATATAGTAGGTACATTAAGCTCATGAGAGTACACAACAGTATTACTGACAAAGCGTAATTACTGAAGTCCAGCCAGACATGTATAGAGTCATGGAGTCATAGTATACACTCACCAGAGATGGCACTGCTGTTGTTGTCAGGCGGCGGCGCTCCACGTTTCCCACAGCGTAGTCAACACCGGGGACGAAATGCCTGGAACACAGCCTGGAACACAGGGTCACGTGAAAACCTTGGTCCTCCACAAATGTCACCCACTCACGACGACGATGTACGGCACTTGGAAATCTAAGGCGACATATAATTTATATTATATTATATTATATTATTAAATATATTGACGTTGTATTAACGTGTTGGGTGAATTACTTGTGTATGGAAACGTCCGCAATGTTGTCCACAATTCCGCATAGCGCACAGCGTTTGACCATTTTGAATAGCCTAAAAGCATCACGAACAGGTTATAGTTTATATTATTATATAACGAAATAATATCTTAATAATAAGTAAAAAGTAAAATATACTAAAAATGAAAGACTCGTCATAAAATCGTTGCAATCGTTTCAGTATCAGTTTGTTATCAGCCGCGGTGAATGAGACTTGGGGAGTTATTTTTAGATTA
>NW_021770838.1:5103-6111 GCF_005508785.2 Acyrthosiphon pisum | reverse complement strand
AAGTCGATCGTACGACACAGCCAGCCAGGTAGGCAATCCGAGGATCGCAGACGACGCCCCGGGCGTGTATGTCCGGTTCTGGAATGTGTGTGTTGAAATCGGAAATTCAGATTCTGAGTTTGAGTGTCTAGCTATCAGTCATCTCGGGTGAAAATCGATTCCCGACCGGAAGCATTGGGAGTGTAGGTCGCTCGTATGGAAGTAGCTAGTCAGGTAGGCAATCCGACTACGTCGGATCGCAGACCTCCCGGGCGTGTATGTCCGGTTCTCGTATGTGTTGAAATCGGAAATTTGGATTCTGAGTGTGAGTGTCTAGCTATCAGTCATCTTGGGTTAAAGTCGATTCCCGAACGGATAATTCGTCTGCGGCGGATCGGATGCAGTGGGAGTGTAAGTCGCTCGTATGCAAGTAGCTAGTCAGGTAGGCAATCCGACTACGTCGGATCGCAGACCTCCCGGGAGTGTATGTCCGGTTCTTGAGTGTGTATGTTGAAATCAGAAATTAGGATTCTGAGTTTGAGTGTCTAGCTATCAGTCTTCTCGGGAGAAAGTCGATTCCCGAACGGATAATTCGTCTGCGGCGGATCGGATGCAGTGGGAGTGTAAGCCGCTCGTATGCAAGTAGCTAGTCAGGTAGGCAATCCGACTACGTCGGATCGCAGACCCCCTGGGCGTGTATGTCCGGTTCTCGTATGTGTTTAAATTGGAAATTCGGATTCTGAGTGTGAGTGTCTAGCTATCAGTCAGCTTGAGTGAAAGTCGATTCCCAAACGGATAATCCGCTTGCGTCGGATCGGACGCAGTGGGAGTGTAAGTCACTCGTATGCAAGTAGCTAGTCAGGTAGGCAATCCGACTACGTCGGATCGCAGACCCCCTGGGCGTGTATGTCCGGTTCTCGTATGTGTTTAAATGGAAATTCGGATTCTGAGTGTGAGTGTCTAGCTATCAGTCATCTTGGGTTAAAGTCGATTCCCGAACGGATAATTCGTCTGCGGCGGATCGGATGC
>NW_021770838.1:3850-5053 GCF_005508785.2 Acyrthosiphon pisum | reverse complement strand
CCGATCGAACACGGCCGCCGCAAATTCGCGATATCTCGGCCGTCGGGTTAGAACGTACGACCACGGGTCATACACAATGGCGCCTTTACCTACCTACCTATCTACTGAGTTGAATACCGTAGTCAAATCTATGACTCTTAAACCGTTTAGGCGTAGCGGACGATCTTAGAGCTTCGGACAGCAGACCTTCCAACGCACGTATTTATGCCTGTATATAGCGATACCTACTCGACGGCGGCGCCGCGGGCCGTCTGCTCACCACTCCGCCACGGGACTCGTCATGGAAAAAGTGCGTAAAAGTAAATAACAAAAAAAAAAAACGCAGAAAAAAAAATGCCAATTCAACACGGCCGCCGCAAATTAATCCGAACGCCGGCAACCGGTATCGAACCCACGACCCTCGGGTCAATCCTACCTACGCCTAACCGACCTGCCTACCTACTGAGTTGAGAAGTGGAGTCAAATCAACGACTCTTAAGCCGTTTCGACGTCCCGGCGAACTACGAACGCGATTCGCACGTCCGCTCCGGGCGTCGTAGCGGGCGATCTCACCGCGTCGGACAGCGGACGACGAATTCGATCGACCTCGGACGTCGAAAACGCGATATTCGCGAAATAAATCGAACGTCCCGACGCACATATTTATGCCCGAATATAGCCATACCTACTCGACGGCGGCGATATCGGCCGTCCGCTTTCCGCGACGGCGCTACGGCCCGGGACTCGCCGGGATAGAAGTACGGCCGCTCCCGCGGCCTATATATTAAGCGGGGAACGCGAAAAAGTCGTCGACGGGAAGGGCAGACTCGTCTAAATGGGCTAAAACTCGACTTTTCCGAAAAATTATCGACCGACACGCGCGACGGCGGCGCACGGTTTGCACGCGCTCTCGGCCGCGGCGGGCCCGCCGGGAAAAAAGTGCGGCCGCGCGCGGCCCTTAAATCTATCGGGGAAGGCGAATAAGGTCCGAACGGGGCCCCCCGAGGTCCCCCGGGGGGATAAAACTCGAAATCTGTAAAATTTTTGAAAAAAATCGGCAAAATCGCCAAAAGTGATAAGAAAGAGTGATAACGCCGCCGGGGACCCGTTTTCCCTCCAATATCCCCTATGCAGTTCGGAATTACGACACGGGCTGCGCCCTCGGGTTCACGTTTTATAGTATAAGAATAAGACTAGCTCTCCGAGCGTCGCTGGGGGACCCGA
>NW_021770838.1:2910-3800 GCF_005508785.2 Acyrthosiphon pisum | reverse complement strand
ATTACGACGATTATTTATTTGATTTAAAAGAAAAACATGCAGAATATCGCATAAGATAGCGAGAGAGCAATTAATCAAGAATAAAATAAAAAGTAAGGAAAGATACGATAGAAACGAAACCACAAGAAATACATGTAAAAGATTTAGTATAATTAAAAGATAATAACCACAGAACAAAACTTTATCCGATATAGCTAGGACCATACGAGGTCACGGCAGTTCTGGGAAACGAAAACGTGATTATAAAACGTGGACGACAAGAAATCACTGTACACAGAAATAATATTAAAAAATATTACAAGGACGTGCAAGTCGAATAAAAATATATATATATAAATATAATGAATAATAATAACATATTATACGTTTAATTTTAATTTTAGGAACAAACAAAGGGGATTCATTTTGGAACTAAAAATGGCACTTCAACAAGAAATTCATGAAACATATACTATAGGGCCGGAAAACACACCGAGGTGTTTTGTAGGTCATATCAACACCGCTAATAATAAATTTGAAGATCCTTTCACAACCCTTGAAATAAACAAGATAATAGAAATTATTACTAGAATTATGTATGATTTATCACCGGATTCGGTAACACCTGTAAATACTTTGTGCAAACGGCTAATAGATTATATCGAACTTCTGCACGACCCAAGGGATATATTAGATTATGATAGGTGGTTTTAAAAATATAATATATATAATAACATATACAATAGTTTAGTTTAATATAATTATAATTTATACTTTTAGATTGGTGATGATGACGTGTTTTCTAGTCAAATCTATCGAATCTGACGAAACAGATACATCAAAATACTTTTTTTATAGACCTTATGAAATTGGCAGGGGGATACAATACGAAAATTTGGGACTAGTTAAAA
>NW_021770838.1:1666-2860 GCF_005508785.2 Acyrthosiphon pisum | reverse complement strand
AAAATTTTCATGTATCTGCAGTTATTCGTTTTTGAATTACAACAAAATAAGGAAATCGCTACATGAGAAATCGAGTGAATATCGAATGTTGTAAAAATTTGAATTTCAAACGATCATAAAAATTTAATTTGACTTTCTTATAGATATTTTTTGTTTGATAAAGGTAGATAATCTTATAAGGAATCTTGTATTACATTTTCATATCTTAGATTTAAAAAGAAAAATTTTTATGAATTTCTAACTCGAAATAATTTGCAAATTTTCGTGATTTTTCCATATTTTGTCATTTTTTGAACTTTAAATGCTTATAAAAAAAAACTGTGACTAACGATTTTTAATATTTTTCATCTGCCTTTGAAACAATATACAAGGAGCCGTCTATTAAATTTTCAAGCTTTTTTGATAAACAAATAAAATTTTATTGATATTTTTAGAAAAAAAACTAAAAAAAAAATGGAAAATGAAAATGTCTCTAAACAGTTCAAAATAAATCAAAATATTTTGAAAATTTTATCGTGTATAGAAAATGGAAATTTAAACAACCATTGAAAATTTCATGTATCTACGGTCATTTGTTTTAAAGTTACACCAAAAATCTGTTTTCAAATTTATTCTAAATTCAAATTTTGCGTAAAAATTCCCGTTTTTCCTTAATTTTTCTTTTGTTTTTCCCGGCGCTTTTGAAAACTACTGGGAAATTTAAATTTTGACCTCCCCAATGCACCAACGATATTCACTTTCTGATCGAACAAGATACTGAAGTTGAAAATCGTAGCATTATTTCGACTACTTATCGTGTACACAGACACAAAAAAAATAAAAAAATAAATTAAAAAAAAACACACATCATTGTAAAATCAATACATTCATCGTTCCACTCAGAATCTAATATGATTTATAAAAAAATAATTTAATAAGCTAAAAAATGTAAAATAAAATAAAATAATGAATTATCGCGATTATATTAATCATCAATTATGTCATACGAATAAATATACAAAATATTCAATTGTTTTCACGATGAAATATTTCCACTTGGAGATCACATATCTATGTGTAGGTACCAGACCTATAGGTTATTATCGAACATAATATTGTCCATAAATTATATAGGCTGGGTACAAAATATCGTAACTTCAAATAAAAACGTATAACTGGTTGCAAACGATACATACGATTAATGTCAGATGACTA
>NW_021770838.1:0-169 GCF_005508785.2 Acyrthosiphon pisum | reverse complement strand
ATTTCCATTATCCCTTTTAGATTGTAAAATTAAAAAAAACATATGTAAATGTCCAGTTTAAATTATATTCAAACTTTTGAACTTTCAACTTTTGAACTTTCAATTTTTTTTTTTTTTTTTTATCACTTTCTTCTACCTAAATGTTTGTACTGCTCTCACCATCGCCCAC
>NW_021770837.1:1010-7151 GCF_005508785.2 Acyrthosiphon pisum | reverse complement strand
TTATACCTCCCAAAGTTTCATACCGGGGGGTACGAATATCCTAGGATATTTATACCTCCCAAAACCTCATATTGGGGGGTACAAATATCCTAGGAATTATATACAACCGGTATAATATTCCTAGGATATCTATACCTCCCAAAATTTCTTTCCAGGGGTTATGAATATCTTAGGATATTTATATCTCCCAAAATTTCATACCGGGGAGTTCGAATATCCTAGGCGTTCTATACTTCCCAAAACATCATATTGGGGGGTACAAATATCCTAGGATATGTATACCTCCCAAAATTTCATACCGGGGGGTACGAATATCCTAGGCGTTCTATACCTTCCAAAAACTCATACCGGGGGGTATGAATATCCTAGGAATTATATACCCCCGGTATGATAATCCTAGACGTTCTATACCTCCTAAAATCTCATACCGGGCGGTACGAATATCCTAAGACAATTATATCCCTAGTACAATATTCTTAAGATAGTAGGATATCTAGCAGTTATCGGTTTCCTTTGACAGGTAGCACAGTGATGACGATGCTACCTATGTTATAATCTATTTATAACCTGATTCAATTTTTTAATTCTTTAATATAATTGTTGAGTCCACCAAGTTGAACTATTATAAATTATAATATACGCACCGTTGGTTTAACTTAAATCATCAATAAATAAACGATTATTAACAAAGAAGACAAACATTTTTAATTTTGAACATTATAATCAAAGAATACAGTACACACGTATTTCTGATATATTTTAATACCAATACGTACAAAGAGGAACCTATTTATTAAATTTTAAAGTTTTGAATTACAATGTCTAGTTACATAAAATATAATATTATAATAATATGATTTATATTTGTTGCCACACCATTTTATGGTGCTTGAATAACTCGATCACTCATCCAAATTGTTAGGTAATTGGCATAATACAATCTTATTACTTATTATTTCTCCATATTATATAATATTATAATATCATTAAAAATTAAGCTTATAATATTTTTAATACATTAATTACAAGCTCCTTCCAGTGAAATGATCTTTAGGTTATCCCGGACTTTTTGACTGATTACCCCTGTTTGCAACGGGTGCTCAGTAAGTAGGTTAAATTTTAAGTAGTCAGAAAAAAAGCCACGGAAAAAATAATCAATTAAATAGATAAATAAAAAAAATAACTATGTTAGTATGGTAGTTACCATGAAATATTTTATGATAGTATGGTAATTACCATAAAATATTTTAAGACGTAGGACTCGAGGTTTAAAAGTAGCACAGTAATGAACGAATCATACGGTTATTGTAAATAATTTTATAAAATCAAAATATTATATTATTTATTGAAATACATAATTTATAATAACTCAACAACATCTAAAATAGGTAATACAGTAGGTACAAGACATAACAGTCCACACAAAAGTGTGATTTACATCGTCGCAACATTTTGTATTATTAAAAAAACGTTTAAACTATTGATTTAAATATTATCATTGGCACAATTTTCCTACGATTTTTGTTCCACCCCCCCTCGAGCAATGTTGTTAAAAATACTTTTCAAAAGTATTTCAAATAGGTATTAAAATACTTCAGCTAAAAAGTATTAAAATATTTATTTAAATACCTTTACTAATAAGTATTTAAATACAAATACAAATATATTCAAAAAGTATTTCAAATACTTCTAAATACATTTTTTTTTAGCTTTGTTGTTTTCAGGTTCTTAATTCTTAAGACTAATTATTTGTTTCATGTAATAATGTGTATTGAATATGGTCAGGACCCACGACAAGATTAGTTTAGTGAGTAGTGACTAACGTATAACGATTAACGAATAACGAGTGTGGGATACTGGGTAACGGGGTGTCGTCTTCCTACGGTATTATAAAATATAAATAGCCAAATATACGGTATACCGTATCGGTGATTGAAATTGATAAGATGTAACGGGGACGCTGTGTATTATTTATATATTATTTTACATAATATCCACCCGTTACAGATCGACCCGCGTCAGCCTGATAATTGATAAGCCTACAATCGCCAATACGGGAAATTTTATTTTTCTCGTAATATGTTTAAATGATATTGTTCGTCGATAACAATATTTATATTCATCACATCGTCTCGTCGACGATAAGCAATTTCTTCATAGTCGAAAAACCAAACTAAAAATCTTGTTCGAAAGGATTTTGTACTTAATATTTTTAAATACAAAATATAATAATAAGTATTTAAATACTAATATTTAAATATTTAACAAGTATGCCTTCGAGTTTAAAAATCCTTAGAAGTATTTTACTGTAAGTATGAATTTCTTAGGCTTACCATACCGGTGGAATAAAACGCCTAGGATATTCATACCCCCCGGTATAATATGATAACGCTAATTTATTTGATAAAATATTTAATCACCTCATTAATAATTATGATGGGAATGCAATATGCATAATAGGTTGTGTTTAAATCACAAATAGAGATATATTTAGGTATATCTTAATTCGTGGTTTTAATGTTTTGGTTATCCTTATCAATAAATAATAATAGTTATATGATTTTGTCAAGGTGTGACTATTCAATAAGCGTTATTACTTATTATTACTATAGTATTCTAAATCTGATGTTAACACAATATACGTCTACCTTCATAGAACTAGACACAATATTATGCTTCATAATATTAGATTATCTTTGTATTTACGATGTATTTTGAATTGCATTCTTTAACACATTATAACTTATATCATCATATTGCAGATAATTGGTATTATTTTAACATCTAATATTATGTAAGTATTACAACATTATACAATTTCAACCATGTATAAACAAAATGCAAATTATTCAAATTCAATTCATGGTTTTAATCTCATTTACCGTAAAGTAGGAAATACAAAATAATGAGTAGAAATATTTAATAAATATATAATTTTCCTAGGATATTCTTATCCCTCAGTATAAAAAAACTAGAAGGTGTAGTACCTATGAATATTGTAAAAAGGGTATAGATATTATCCCAGGATATTTGTACCCCCTGGTATGAAAAGCCAAGGGCCTGTTTTACAATCGTAGTTTTAACCTCGGTTAAACCTAACTATTCGGTGGTTTAACTTTAGTTCAACTATTGTAATACGGCCACTAAGGGATATAGATATCCTACTATCTTAAGAATATTTTATTAGGGATATAATTATCTTAGGATATTCATACCCCCCGGTATGAGTTTTTGCGAGGTATAGAATGCCTAGGATATTCGTACCACCCGGTATGAAATTTTGGGAGGCATAAAACGCCTAGGATATTCATACCCCCCGGAAAGAAATTTTGGGAGGTATAAATATCCTAGGATATTCGTACCCCCCGGTATGAGATTTTGGGAGGTATAGAACGCCTAGGATATTCGTACCCCCCGGTATGAGATTTTGGGAGGTATAGAACGCCTAGGATATTTATACCCCCCGGAAAGAAATTTTGGGAGGTATAGATATCCTAGGAATATTATACCGGGTGTATAGAATTCCTAGGATATTTGTACCCCCCGGTATGAGATGTTGGGAGGTATAAAACGCCTAGGATATTCATACCCCCCGGAAAGAAATTTTGGGAGGTATAGATATCCTAGGAATATTATACCGGGTGTATATAATTCCTAGGATATTTGTACCCCCCAATATGAGGTTTTGGGAGGTATAGAACGCCTAGGATATTCGTACCCCCCGGTATGAAACTTTGGGAGGTATAAATATCCTAGGATATTCATACCCCCGGTATGAGATTTTGGGAGGTATAGAATGCCTAGGATATTTATACCCCCCGGTATGAAACTTTGGGAGGTATATAATATCCTAGGATTATCATACCGGGGGTATAAATATTCTAGGTTTTTCATACCCCCATGGAGGTATTATTATCCTAGGATATTTGTACCCCCGGTATATAATTTTGGGGGGTACTATTAACCTAGGAAAATCATACTCCCGGGGGGTACGAATATCCGGGGGTATGATTCGCCTGTTACACCGGCATACCCATCAAGTATCGAGTATTTAATAGATATTTATAATTATAATGGAAAAAAAAAATGTCCAACTCAATAATCCATAATAATTTACAAAATATTGGTGGATTACTGAAATACATTTTACAGGAAACTGGGGTTGCTAATTTTAAACCAGGGGGTGCTAAGCCCCCCGAACACCCCCCTTTGTGCTCCTATGTGTCTTCGGGCTTGACCTTCACGCGTTCCACGCCTTTCGATGACCATGTTTTCGCGTGCAATATCGAAGAATCGGATTTTCCGATGTTGGACTTTTCGGAGTTTTGCCGACGGAATCTGACGACGGTGCTGGACGATAGACAGTCAAGCCCAAAGTCGGCGCTCGGATAGGACGAATACCGGCTGTCAACCTAGGAATTCTCTCAGCAAGACCGGGTGGTACTCCCGTCACCGTCCCTATCCGTGTCCACGGTGACGGCGAAGTTTGAAGGGACCTTCGCCGGGTACCTCGGTCGGTTGGACGAGCGACGCGGTCGACCGGAGTACCGAAGAGAATCTTCAGTCTATGTCAGTGCGTAGTGGTACTCCCGTCACTGTCCCTATCTGTTATGTGGTGCCAAACGGTCACGGACGCGTGTATCCGGTGTTAAATTGTTTGTTTTTAAATTATATTTTCCAAATGGTGGGAGTTCAGGAAATTTCTTCCTCTCAATATTCGAAAATGTTGCTACCTTAACCGCCGTCGTCGCAACGCTAGTGTCGCGGTATCTTCGAGTACACTGTCCCTATCATTTGAAAAATATAAATTTATGTTACCGACTGTGTATTTTCACACCATTTTCTTGCGTGATTATTATTACGTGCCGACTGAAGGACTCTTACGAGTACGTTGTTTGCAGGTAGCGGATATCTCATTATACTGTCAACTTTTTTATTTTCATATTTCTTTCCGACGTCGTAGTAAGTTAGTAAATTAAAAATAAAAAACTTTAGTAATTACCGAAAGTGAATAATGAGGTATCTTTGATCACGTGGATGAAATCTATACGACAAAAGTTGGCTTGTTTCGGTCGGAAGTCTTCACTCAGCGTGATTGCAATTTTTTACTGTTTTTATTAGATTTAGTTATACCAAGGACCACTTTGCGCAACGTACAATCAATCAACGCAATCAACGAACAACTTATAAAACGTGTTATTCAATAAATATTGAAAAATGTAATAATATAAAATAAATGGGTAATTCAATTGTTAAAAAATATAAGCATAAATAATACAATACAATTGTCATAATAATATGTTAGTATGTTAAATGTTAATAATAATTATAGTAATAAGTAATAACAATTTTTAAAATTATGCTTATTGACAATAAAACACACATAATCATTGTAAAACCAATAAATTCATCGCTACTCGATGATTCTAAAATAAATATTAAAAAATGTAGGTAATTATATAAAATAAATAATTAAATTGTCAAAAAATTTAAATATTATAAATAGGTTATTCAATTGTTAAAAAATGTAATAATAAATAGGTAATGCAATAAAATTGTCATAAAATGTTAATATGTTAATAATAAATAATAATAATTTATCAGGTGAACTATGGCTGTGGGCCAACTTGCCCATGAAGATAACCGTCCATCATATGGCCTGCTCTTTGAAGGAACATTAAGAGGTTCCCATCCTTATTTAATATATTAATATAATCCCCTATTCTACGCGTTGGAACTGCTCTGTCTACTCTGGACGTATGATTTCTAACCTTAACATTTAAAAATAACAAAAAACCATAAATATATAGGTAGGTGTATCGTATATACGTTTAAAATAAAATGAAATCATTTATTTACTGTTAGGTTTCTTCGAACTTGGTCCATTTCAATATAGAACTGATTTTCAATCAGCAACAGTTTTTCTAGAATAAAAATAAAATATTAAATCACCTACTTATTATAATTTAACATATTTTAACCAACCACCTTAAATCATAACATTTAATTCACAGCACTAAACGAATAAATACAAATCCATAGTTAGTAGATAGTTAGATTAGATTTCCAATTTCCAAACAAATATTGTTTTACAAAATTGATTTTACGCAAAAAATCCCAAATATTTTGGGATGTTTTTCC
>NW_021770837.1:0-960 GCF_005508785.2 Acyrthosiphon pisum | reverse complement strand
GAAAGAAAATTTGGGAGGTATAGATATCCTAGGAATATTATACCCGGGTGTATATAATTTCTAGGATATTCGTACCCCCCGGTATGAAAATTTGGGAGGTATAAATATCTTAGGATATTCGTACCTCCGGTATGAGATTTTGGGAGGTATAAAACGCCTAGGATATTCATACCCCCCGGAAAGAAATTTTGGGAGGTATACATATCATAGGATATTTGTACCCCCCAATATGATGTTTTGGGAGGTATAGAACACCTAGCATATTCGTACCCCCTGGTATGAAATTTTGGGATGTATAAATATCCTAGGATATTCGTACCCCCTGGTATGAGATTTTGGGAGGTATAAAACGCCTAGGATATTCATACCCCCCGGAAAGAAATTTTGGGTGGTATAGATATCCTAGGAATATTATACCGGGTGTATATAATTCCTAGGATATTCATACCCCCCGGTATGAAATTTCGGGAGGTACAGGTTTCCTAGGATTATCATACCGGGGGTATAAATATTCTAGGTTTTCCATACTCCCATGGAGGTATTATTATCCTAGGATATTTGTACCCTCGGTATATAATTTTGGGGGGTATAAATATTCTAGGTTTTCCATACTCCCATGGAGGTATTATTATCCTAGGATATTTGTACCCTCGGTATATAATTTTGGGGGGTATAAATATCCTAGGAAATTTGTACCGGGGGTACTATTAACCTAGGAAAATCTTACCCCCGGGGGGTATGAATATCCGGGGGTATGATTCGCCTGTTACACGGGGACGGACCTGGCGGTAATAACGGTCACACCTAGAAGTCCGCGCCGTTCACTTTGGAACCGGACGAAGCGGTTCGTCAGGTGTATGTTCTATTGTGGTGCGATCGACTGCGCAGACGAATAGGGTTTTATTACGATAGTATTTAGGCACCAAACGTCAATTTGGCTAGGTGGCGTTCATTCAGTTT
>NW_021770836.1:2319-5459 GCF_005508785.2 Acyrthosiphon pisum | reverse complement strand
ACTCATCAGTCATCATTATGTCAGAAAACATTAACGTTTTTAAAAATTTTTGTTTTACATAATTTTAAGTCGTTACAATAGATGTTATTATTTTTTATTGTTGTAATTTTTTAAGTTCATAACTCTTTAAAATCACAATATACTTTTTTAATTTTATATTCCTAAGGAGAATATTATTAGGAGTATTATGATCTATAAAAATTAAATTTTGGAAAATAAGTTTAGTAGTTAAGTATTTAAAGTTTAGATGAGCAGAGTAGTGGACCACTTGGGGGTATTATCAATACTTTAAATACTTATAAATCGTAAGCTACTTATCTAAAATTTGATTTGTATGTATACCTACTCTGAAAAATATTAAGATTTGAAATAAGAAATTGAAAAACGTTGATAATAAAACAATAGTAAAGAACTTTTTAACAAGTTATAAAATAAAACGAATAATTTTGAACAATTTAAAAAATGGATTTCTACTGTGACCATAAGATTTCATTGTGCTAACCAGTGTCGTAATAAACGGTTTCTTTTTTAAAATTGTTTTGTACTTTAAAATATGTACCTATGGTAAACATGTGTTTACAAAACACTATGGTACATGATTATCATTTCTAACTCATCTTTACTCTAATATTATTTATTGTTATGTTACTAGAATAATATAATAATTAATAATAATATTAATGCATTCATCATTCTATATTAAGTAACTACTATTTTAATGAAAAACGTATGGATGATTAATAATGTAGTGAAAGTATATTGTAACATTTATTAATTAAAATTGTGTACACAAATGAAACAATTATTTAATGATAATAAATTTCTTACTTAAGTAATAAATCCAGTTTTTAACATTTAACTCCTCTGTGTAAGTGTAATAATATAAATAGTAAGTGGGATTCTGTACTTCATATTGTATATTAATTTAATATTATTTGGTATAGTATTATATAAGCACAATATACAGTCAACAATGATAGGTACATGAGTAAATCAGTATTAGCAGGCCCAGCTTAAGCATCGATTCATACGTACAGGCAGCTAGACAAACCAAAAATTTCCACCTTGTTCTCCAATATTTCTTATATAATTATATGAATTCTCTCAAAATGGTTTTTCAAATTCATTGAGTTGTCATTATGTTAGATTTATAACAATAAAACCTCATACCTCTACACTCCACTGAGATATTATCAGCTATGGTAAACAAAGTGATAACTAGTCATTTGTACAGATTTTTCCATAAAATAATATGAAAAATGTTAATATATTTACTATAAAAACTATTAACAATAGATATTTTGATAGTTTGTGCCTTTGATTGCTACAAAGAATATAAATTAATTCTTGACAATCCATAAATGATTCATGTTAACATATTTTTGAAAAACCAATAGTCAGAATTATAATAGTAATGCAATAAAATGTAAAAGAAGATGATAGAAGAGATGACAAATGTTGGTATTCAGTTTTCACAGCTATAATTAATTATTTTTGTATAAATTAATGTGTTTGTCTATAAATTATTTCAATAAACAAATACCTATGTTTATATTATTATATATAGGGTCATAGGTATAGATTAACTTTAAATTTGTATAGTTTTATACCTCTTAGTTTGTAAGACCATTTTATTATATATATATATATATAACAAACTCCCTCCCAGCCACCCATATTTTTAAAAATTCATAAACTACAATATAATAATATATTGAATTTAGCTAACTATAAATTCAAAATGGTCTATACAACCAGAAGCTAAAAGCTGAAGCTGTATGAATATCGAACATCAGGACAGAAAAATTTAGCAAACATAAATTGTCGTAGCTTTGAATATAATATATAATTTTCCTCTTTGAATAACATTATTTTAAAAATTAAACAAGAAAGTCATATTATAAGAACAATCCTGTTTAGTAATTAAATTAAATTAAAATAATAATAATTAAATAAAAATAATAATAATAATAATAATAATAAATAAATAATAAAATATTAATGATAAAAGTAATAATAATATAATCATTTAATAATAGTTAATAATTGACATAACGGATAATGACGAAAAATTTGTTTTTGTGAGCATGAAATATATAAAACCAAAATAAATTTAAATATATTGGTATACAATTATAATGACCTATGATAATTCACTAGATTTTAATACAAGCCGCGATAGATATTTTATTTTATTGAAATACATAATGTACATTATATTTTATATTTTTAACTAAATATTGCACGTTTCTATGCATTTTTCTTAATTACAAAAACAAATTTATTAGAAAAAAATCTACCATGAACCAAAAACAAAGTTTTTTAACGGCATTCATTACAATTATACAACATTTAAATCACATAACCTTCACCAAAATTGTTTTTCCTAATTAATACAGCAATATATTGTACAGTTTTATTTAAGTTTAGACAAGCATATTATACACATATATTTAAATATGTATAATGTATGTATATATATAATATATATGTGTGTTTGTAAATATGTTAATATATAGTATTATGTAATTAGTTAACAGAAAATGTTTTTGTGTACTTAAAATATTTGACTTTACAAATACATATCTGTACATACAAAAAAAGTATAATAGTGGTAAGAATTATCTAACTTTTCATTTCATTAATATCCATAACATCAATATTGTTTTTCTAGAAAACAGTCAACAACATTTGAAATTTATGTAAAAACATAAATTTTTGATAATAAATTTACAATATCATAATAATGTTAACAAGTTTAATTGGTTTTTTTCGAAAAATAATAATTAATAACATACTAAATGTATGAAAGAAAATTGTAATACTTAAAGGGTAACATTAACAAATGCAGCAATATATATATATATTTCTTTATAAGCAGAACAGTAATTGAAGATAATTCAGGAATAAGAACTTTAAGGATATGAATACATGACTTTTGAAACAAAATTTTAAATCCAATAATGGAACAGATTTTAAATGTATGTAAGTAATTACATTAAAACTTATACTAAAATAACTTTAAAGCATTTAAAAGGTAAAATTTAGAATCAATTCTTAAAATATTTAACTCAAAATATGCATTCATAGGTATCAAGAAAAAAAAATATAATGGATCATAATTAAAATTTTCATAACAC
>NW_021770836.1:0-2219 GCF_005508785.2 Acyrthosiphon pisum | reverse complement strand
ATAATTACTATTGACCATATTCTATAGTTTAAGTTTTTACACAATAATTTGTGCTTCAAATCTATTAAATACATTATTGGCTTTTGGTTATTATTTCTTACTGAATAAAATATAAATTGTAAATAAAAAAAAAAATAATGATAAATTTTGATTAAAATTAATAAATTAAATTACATAACAAATAGTTATAAAACATATAGTTAATGAAATTGACCTAATTTTAAATTCATTAACATTTGCAATATTATAAAATATGGATTTTTATTATTTAAGTTTAAAAACTGAAGGTATATACTTTATTTTATGTTCTAAAATCCAAAAAAGTAATAAAATACACTTGGAACTTTTAACTTTAGCATAAAATGTATTAAACTAAAAATGAATATATTTGTTTACTTTCCAAATCTAAGCTTAATTTCATAATAAAGTTTTGTTTACACTCAACAAAATTAATAAATAAAAATTAAAAATACAAAAATAAAAATTATACCTC
Source organism: Acyrthosiphon pisum (assembly GCF_005508785.2). Lineage (NCBI taxonomy): Eukaryota > Metazoa > Arthropoda > Insecta > Hemiptera > Aphididae > Acyrthosiphon > Acyrthosiphon pisum. The sequence goes on along the minus strand of NW_021770836.1, from coordinate 1,726 downwards.
AATAAATTTACAAATAAAAGAAAAACTATATTGAATACTAAGCGAGCAATTTCACACTTTGTTTTGTACAATTTTTTCCTAACACCTTGGTTAAAAGGTTCAATTTTTTTCTAACTCAGTGGTGGAAAGATATAATTAATAAAACAAATTATGATTCTTTTCTCATAATATTTAAATATTTCAGCAAGCGTAAGGACTTACCAATTAAGTCTTTTGCATCATGAAAATAAAACAATGACTATTAATTGTTTGATTGGTCATTGAGTTTTAAACTCTTTAGCAATGCTATAAGAAACAATTTTATTCCAATCAATTTTTGTTCTAGTGACTGGCAACTGGCGACGGAGTGCCTTAAAAGTTGTTTCTGACATAGTTTGATAATTTTCTGTAATAGCTATCTGGTACTCATTTTCCGCATCTTCTGCTATTTTCAAAACTTCTTTAACAGCTAACTCTTCAGTCTTAATTAAATAATATAATGTTAAAACGATATATTAGATATTATGGGTATAAACAATTAAATCTTACTGTTAATGCGATTGATTCCTTTATTTCTTTTGATGCTACAAGTTGAACATTACCGTTTTCATAATAATGAACATGAATTCGTAAAAATCCAAAAACATCTATATTAGTTGGTCCAACAGTAAGAGTCCACTGAGACCTCCAACGACCATTCCTTTTAATCCGATAAAAAAATATATATAAATAATTTATTGCATTAATCATATTAAATTAACAAACCAAAAATTTTTTGCTTGGAATTCATGATCCTCAATGCAAGCTGTTATAACAGTGGAAGAACCTTCTTGTTTTGCAAATACACTGCATGTACCATGTTTATAATGTAATGACGTATATGAAGTAAATTCTGTTTCAAATACTGAACGCCAAGTTTCTGTCTCTGAATCTGGCTCCCAATTCTGTAATTTAATTTTTTTATAAATATTTTCTTTAATGTTGTATAACATGTTGTTAAATATCAACACTGAATCAAGCAAATGGAAATATATATTTAATTTTATAACAATACTATAACAATGACCATAGGCGCAAATAGTGTTTGGAATTGGGGGGGGGGAGGGCTAAAAAACCTTGCTTTGATAATATTAAATAATCTTAAAACAAAATGTAGGAAATGTTTGGGGGGGCCTAAAGCCTATGACACTGAATAATCAACATTTAAGTTATTTTCTAATATTTATTTAGTTTTATCTTAAGCACTTATTGAAATTATATGTACAATCAAACAAGTTTAAAACATACAGCTCAACACACTTACCTCATAGTTTGATGGCTCTTTTCTTAAATGATCAAACTTAAATGATTGTTTAGATCTAGGATCATAAAACCTACTAGATCCTAGATCATTAAATTGAGTAATAAGCACCGGATATTCACTGTTTTCTAACTTAATAGGTAATGTTTGTTCTTTATTGTATAAAGCAAATGCCCTGAAATCAAAATAACATCAAAACATATTCATAATATAATATTATTCATAGAATCATTTTATCATAAAAAATAATTATTTGAGTACTTACCAACACGTTCCTTCTTTAAGAAGTGCATCATTATTAACTAAGCCTCGAACATCTAAAATTTAAAAAAAAAACATCAAAATAAATTATGGACAAAAATAAAATATTAACTTAAATATTTTACCATTGAATACTTCATTAAATTCGCCAGGAGGTGAATGCAGTATGAAATCCGAAACAATCTT
>NW_021770835.1:15762-33085 GCF_005508785.2 Acyrthosiphon pisum | reverse complement strand
AAAAACTTGAAAAAAAAAGAATGATGACTAAAAAGAAGAAAGGAAAAAAAAGTTGTAAGTATTTATAATTTATTATTAAGTTGTAACATATCCACAATTTATAAATTTTATAAAATTATATTAACATATTATAAAATTTATCTTTATTTTCAGTACCAAAAAAGAAAATTTCTAGGAGGAAACTGTTGAATGAATTTGGAGAAGGCAGCAGTAACACTCAAAATTACTTTAGTTCATCAGATGATATGGAATTTTCAAAGCTGTGTGATGACAATAGTGATGATGATATTGATGATGGAGGAGAAACATGCTTGATATGTGAAGAGAGGGGAAAGGATGAGATTTGGTACAGGTGTACAATTTGTGGTTTTTGGGTTCACTCAGAGTGCAGTGGTGTAGATACTGCAAAAGACTATGAGTGTGACATATGCGTTAGTAAATTGAGAAAAGAGGCGTTCTTAAAAAAAAAATAATTATATAAATATGATTCCTATATATTTTTGTTTATTTAAAAGTAGAGATATTTATAAACTATAAGACTTATGTGATTTAAGAGTCTGATTCACTAGGTATATAATTAAACAGAGATATTGTTAATTTTTTTTATTGTTATTGTTCTTGATATTTTTTTTACCAAAGATTTGGTTCCTATTAAAATATATCTATGTATTTTATTCAAAATTGTACTTAAATATTAAGCAGATAATTAACTATTTTTAAATTAACATTGTGATTAGGTAATGTTTGTAATTTCAGAGACTGATTCTCTAGGTACCTATATAATTAAACAGGGATATTGTTAATTTTTTTTATTGTTATTGTTCTTAATATTTTTTTTACCAAAGATTTGGTTCCTATTAAATATCTATGTATTTTATTCAAAATTGTACTTAAATATTAAGCAGATAATTAACTATTTTTAAATTAACATTGTGATTAGGTAATGTTTGTAATTTCAGAGACTGATTCTCTAGGTACCTACCTATATAATTAAACAGGGATATTGTTAATTTTTTTTATTGTTATTGTTCTTAATATTTTTTTTACCAAAGATTTGGTTCCTATTAAAATATATCTATGTATTTTATTCAAAATTGTACTTAAATATTAAGCAGATAATTAACTATTTTTAAATTAACATTGTGATTAGGTAATGTTTGTAATTTCAGAGACTGATTCTCTAGGTACCTATATAATTAAACAGGGATATTGTTAATTTTTTTTATTGTTATTGTTCTTAATATTTTTTTTACCAAAGATTTGGTTCCTATTAAATAACTATGTATTTTATTCAAAATTTTAATTAAGTTTTAAGCAGATAATTAATTATTTTTAGATTAACATTGTGAATAGATAATGTTTGTATTTGAGAGACTAACATCTATAAGCTAATTAACTAAAACAAAAGTTTCTACTTATAAGAAGTTAAATTGGTAGGTTATGTTTGTAATTTTTATTGAAATAAATCAGTTTTTTTATCATTTGTCCTTTGTACTTTTAATCATTTAATCATTTTGTTATTTTAAACATTTTTCTTTTGAACTTTTAATCATTTTTTTATTGATTTTTTAAAAAATGATTTTAAACCTATTTATTTACATGCAATTTTTCATGACCGGAATTCCCCCTACCCCGGGGGAATACCGGTCAATTGGGTTTTTTTAAAAAAATTAAAAAAAACGTACAAGCAAATTTTTTAAAAATTTGAGGCATTGATATAACAAAGAAAACAAGTTTGAGTATCCATTTCTTCAAGTAGCATAGAGTTTAGTGTCATAGAACCTGAGATATAATAATTTTTGCTTAGGTGACCGTAGTTCCCCCAGTCTCCCCTAAACAAAAATCAGCAGAGTTTTCGTACAAATGGAATTTTCCTAATTGTATATTGGCAATTGATGGAAAACATGTCCGCATTCGAAGTCCAAATAAATCTGGATCATTATTTTATAATTATAAAGATTTTTTTTCAATTGTACTACTGGCAATGGTGGATGCGAATTATAAATTTGTTGCTGTCGATATTGGTTCTTTTGGTAAAGAAGGCGATAGCGGCATATTTTTAAAGTCAAATATGGGACAGAATATTTTAAACGGAAGATTTGGATTTCCAGAACCATGTCAACTCCCTGGATCAGATAAGGTTGCACCCCACGTAATTGTAGGTGATGAAGCTTTTCGTTTACATAAACACATTATGAAGCCATACACGAGGAAATCTGCTAGAGAAAATCCTTCAGAAGCTGTGTTCAATTACAGACTAAGTCGTGCACGTAGAGTCACAGAAAACGCCTTTGGATTATTGAGCCAAATTTTTAGGATTTTTTATCAACCAATCAACTTAGAAACGACCACAATTGATGATCTAATATGGGTAACCTGCTGTTTACACAATATGTTGCGTGAGGGGTACTTGGAGAAAAATAAACGACCATTCTTCGAATATGATACGGAACAATCACCACCAACTGACAATATGATGCAATTTTCTAGATGTGGAGGGTTTTCAAATATTGAAGGGTTTGAAGTAAGGAATTTGTTCAAAGACTTTTTCAATAATGAAGGGGCTGTTTCTTGGCAAACAAATTCTTAAATTTAAACTATATTAAAGATTTATATTATATTAAAAAACGAATTCACGAATTGCTTTAATATAATGAAATTCGTTGGTTTTTACTTTGTATACTTAATTTTATGTTTACCACCTTTATTAATTATTATAATATATTATAATGTTATATTACATGTAATATTGAGACAACACATTTGTAGTTATAAAATAATAAATAACAATAATAAGTAATAACTAAATAAAAACCTTTTTTTTATTAAGCTCAGAATTTTATAAAATCTATATACTTATATATTACCATAAGATAATAAAAATTAAAATCAACCTTTTGATAGAAAATTATGAAATTCAAATGTAAAAAAAAATATAATAGGTATGAAAAATATTATTGTGTAGATGACTCATCAAGGTTATACAAAGAAAACTGTGAGTCTGAAGATCTTGAGTAGACACTTGCAGATGTTGTTGGAGAAGGTTGAATGGAATCCTGCGATGTTTGAATGTGGTTTTGTTGTAACGGAACATGTGAAGGTGGAGTATGAACATTTAACATTCGGCTAACAGTATGTGGATACATAGGTTGATGTGGATAGATAGGTTGGTGTGGATATATAGGTTGTTCCAGTTGTTCCAGTTGTTCGTCTAACAAGTATTTTTCCTCAACAGGGTTGCCACAAGTCTGGAAAACCTGGAAAACCTGGAAAAGTCAGGGAATTTTATTTGGTCCTGGAAAACCTGGAAAAGTCAGGGAATTGAACTGCATTAAATAACATTTATGGAATTTTTATCAATTTCCCATTTTAAAAACAATATTTTGTTAGGTACACAATATTTTGTTATCAATTTTCAAAAGTTTTAGTTCTATAATCTATAATCTTAAGGTATGATTTTCAGTCACGGGCCACGGTTAGATTATATTATTATGAAGACTGCAATAGTAATAATATTATAATAATATTACAGTCTTCATGGATTATATACATTTACTATCTATCTATTATCTTTAGTGGTGTTTTCAGTTTATTTCATGTCGTGTTTTCAGATACTATCTTAAATGGTGGTATATTTTCTATGGTATAGTGATAACTGATAACTGATAATCATAGCTCTATGCCATGATCACGGCTATAGATAATAATATCTAAACAACACTACTTGGCGGGTGAAGTTCGAGCATAGAGTAATATTACTCTATGAGTTCGAGGTACGGCTGTTATCAACCGCCAGTTTCGTATTTCGTGATCCAGTGTGCGGAATATAGTTGATTGTTACTTGTTACTGTCGTTACTTGTTACTGTTGTTACTTGTTAGTTAAAATATTTTAATCTTTTTGTTTTGTTTAAAAAGTTATTTTTATTAATTAATCATGCCTCCCAACAACAAAAAAACAATATTCAACAGCCAGTGGCTTAATATGGAGGAATTTAAATCATGGCTAAGAGAAGACGTCAATGATCAGTTTTTATTTCATTGTGATATGTGCAGAAAAAGTTATTCTCTTAGCAATATGGGAATTACAGCATTATTAAGCCATATGAAGGCTAAAAAACATAAAGATCGCATGAAAGCTGTTCAGTTAAATTATGAAATTAATAGTTTCTTGGAACCATCAATTAACAAGAAATTACAAACTAATCAAAGTATTGTAACTTCTACTGTGTCATCAGCCTGCATAAATAAAGACATTCAGTCTGCAATATCAACTACATCTGACTGTGCCAATACTAGTATAGAAGTGTGTTTAAATCAACCAAAACTAATACAAAAGCCTATGTCTTTACTTTTAGAACATGAGAAAGTTACTAGATCTGAAATTATTTGGGCACTCCATGTTATTTCAACACATATGTCAATGTCGTCAGGAGGCAAAAGTGTTGATATTATGAAAATTATGTTTCCAGACAGCAATATTGCAAGTAGCTTACAACTTCAGCGTACTAAACTAAGTTATGTTATTACTCATGGTCTAGCTAGGTATTTTAAACAAGAATTTGAAGAAACATTGTCAAAATGTGAGTTCTATACTGTCGCATTTGATGAGTCACTTAATAAAGTTTCGCAAAAGGAACAAATGGACATTCATGTGCGATATTGGAACAGTATAGACAATGAAGTCTCTTCATCTTATTATTCTTCAGTTTTTCTTGGGCACACTACAGCTGTGGACTTAATTAGCGCTATTAAGACATCTTTGAACTCCTTGAATTTAAAAAAAGTATTACAACTTTCCATGGATGGTCCTAATGTAAACATCAAAGTGCTGCGTGATTTAAAAGAAGAGTTAAGAGATAATAATGATGTCACAGATCCAGTTATATTTGATTTAGGGACATGTGGTATCCACACTATGCATAATGCTTTTAAAACTGGAATCAAAGCCTCAAAATGGAACATCATTGAGTTTCTTAGATCGATTTACAACTTATTCAAAGATGTGCCAGCTCGTAGAGCAGATTATACTTATTACAGTGCCAGTGGGTCCTCAAAATTTCCAAATAAATTTTGTGCTGTACGCTGGCTACAAAATATTGAAGTCTCTCAACGAGCTCTAGATATTTTACCTGACTTGGAAACATATGTAACAAATATTAAAAATACACCGAGAAAGCCATCATCATACAGTTTTGAATTAGTTGAAAAACTGTTGAATGATAAGTTTTTGAAAGCAAAATTAGCATTTTTTCAAACGGTTGCATCAGAAATTGAACCATTCTTAAAAGCTTACCAGTCAGATGCTCCCCTTGGACCTTTTTTGTATACTGATTTAAATAATATTCTGAAATTACTTTTGAGCAGATTTATTAAACCTGAAATTATGGTTGGTGATATTTCAAAACTCAATATAATGGACAAAGACAATTCTATTGCTGCTAAAAAAATTAATTTAGGATATATAAATCGTCAAGCGCTCAGATTAATCACTGCTACAGATAAAGAAATACTACTATTTAGAGCAGATTGCTTAGTTATTCTTCAAACTATATGTTCAAAGATTATGCTTAAGTAAGTTAATAATTTTTAGTTTTAATAATTTTAATTTTAATTTTAATAATTTTATAATTTTTCTTATTTTAATGACCGATCAACAGAAATATATTTTTAATTATGTAATTTATTTGATTAGGTCACCGTTAAAATATAAATTGGTAAAAGGGATAAGCTTCTGTGACCCCCAAATCATAACTGCATCAATAAACATGGCCAATAATCGTTTGAAAATTACATTATCAATTTTTGTGGAAAATAATTGGTTGACAGGGTATTTAGCTGATCGAATTGAAAGCGAAATTACTGTGCTGTTTTCTAATTCATCATTTATCGAAAGAGCTAAGGCTTATGTTAAAGGAGAAATTAGATTGGACCATTTTTGGTCAAATATTGGAGTCACGTATGATTTATCTTCGGAACTTCTACGTTTTTTAAAAATGGTAAAAAGTCTCAAAAATCAACATTTGTGTATTTATTTTATGTATTATTAAATGACTTAACCAACAAATTTCAGATTTTTATTTTGTCTCATGGCAATGCTAGTGTTGAGCGTGGCTTCTCTGTAAACAAAGACTGTCTCATTGAAAATTTACATGAAGAATCACTTATCGCTCAGAGACATGTGTGGGCAGCAATACAAAAGTATGGAGGGGTTGAAAAAGTTAATATTACAAAAAAAATGATTATGGATGTCAGAAATTCAAGATCATATTACAAGGAAGCTTTAGAAAATAAAAAACAAAAACAAAAAGAAGCTAAAGAAGCAAATGAAAAAAGAAAGAAAGCTGGGGTTCTGTTGAAAGAACTAAACCAGAAAAAGATTCGTTTATTAGAAGACACTCAAAGTCAATTAAATGTGTTAGAGGAAGAAATCCAATCCCTAAGAAAATAATATTTATGTAATATAATATATTATTACTTGTTTCATGTTATGTTCGATTATTATTATTAAATATTTATTGATATTTTTATTTATATTGTTCTTAAATTTGTTTCAAGTTATGTTTGATGTTTGATTATTATTATCTATATTATTTTAATTAATTATTAAAGTTGTTGAGTTTGTTAAACTAAAACCTATACTTAATAGTTGTGTAGTATTGCGTTTTATTTTACCAATTTATATTTTATAATTATAACTATTATTATACCTAAAAGTGACTGTTTAATAAATAATAATAGTAACAACTAAAAGAAAGAAAACTATAAGTTCCTTTTATTACTATCAATTATTATTATTATTAAATATTTATTGATATTTTTATTTATATTGTTCTTAAATTTGTTTCAAGTTATGTTTGATGTTTGATTATTATTATCTATATTATTTTAATTAATTATTAAAGTTGTTGAGTTTGTTATAACATTTATTAACTAATTAATAAAAGAGATGCAATACATATAAAAAACGGTTTTAAACTAAAACCTATTCTTAATAGTTATGTACTTGTGTGTTATATTTTACCAATGTATATTTTTATTCCTAATATGAAGTGTTGTACATGTTTGATCACAATAATTTAACCTATTAAGTACTTAATTTATGTATTGGGGTAAGATTTAAAAATGCTACTCTTACTATTATTGCAAATTTGAAAGTTGCTACTTATTAACAAATTTATAATGTTAAAAAAAATATAATATGTTGTGAAGTATTAAAAAAATATTTTGGGCATATTCTAATGAACTGATTTGAGATATTTTTTGTCTAGGCAGTGAAAGTTAATTTATATAAACTTAATTAATAATTAATTCTGGAAAATTTATAATAATGCCTGGAAAACCTGGAAAAGTCAGGGAATTTTTTAATTGAGGATCTGTGGCAACCTTGAGACAACTTGAGTCAAGTTTGGTCATCAATGAAAATATTTTTGTCTTAGCTTCATGTCTCCCTTTGGTTGGTAATTTCTTAGCTGTTACAGCCATGGTTTTAAAAAATAAATCTAGTTCATCGAAACTCTCTTCTTTTTTCTCTAAAATTTGTTTATTTTGATCCATAATTTGTTTGATAAGCGAATTTCGTTCTTCTGATTTATTCATTAACAAATCAGCCACCTTTCTTGACCTAGAGAAACCGCGCTTCCCACTCAAAGGTTCAGCCGGTGGCAAGTCATTTGCTGCTTCATTAATATCTCTTTCTTCATTAGCAAGAACGTCTATATTCTGGTCCATACCAACGTTACAAGTCGAGCTAAAAAATTAAGTATTTGATTATTCAATACAATTTTTAAATGTAATTCAAAATTATTTAAGGTTATTTTACGCAAAATCGACTTTCAACAAAATCAATTTTGGTTTTTGGCGTAACTCTTTGAATAGAAGGCTCCTAATATATTGTTTCATAAGCACATGAAAAATATTAAAAATCCGTTGTCACAATTTTTTTGTATAAGCGTTCAAAGTTCGAATTTTGACAAAATACGTAAAAATCACGTAAATATACTAATTATTTTGAGTTAGAAATCAATAAAAATTTTTCTTTTTAAATCTAAGATTCTAAATCTAGTTTTAGGCAATGATAAACACTGTATGCCTCATTATGGTCAGGCGTATAAAAAAGATTTTATGTAAGAATACCATAAATTATTTTTATTTTTTTTGTCAAATCTACTCTACTGGAATAATTTTTTTGTAGTTGAATAAAAAAATATATTCGAATAATAATTCAAATATTTGTCGTAACGATTATTCGAATAACTTATTACCGCCCATCACTAAATATAATATAGGTGCCCATGTGTACAGAAGAGTGACACTTACTTTCCCACTTATTTTTATAATAATGATATAACATTTAACATTAATTTGTATATACTTACTCTCTCTCACATTGAACTTGGTCTAAAAAACTAAGATGCGGTGCCAAGTACCATTTTTTTTTATTTGATGCTGATGATCCAGTTCCAGGTTTTCTTTTATTTCGTGCGTATGAATCTCTTATATTTTTCCATCGCTTTTTAGTGTCGTCTACTACAAAATTATTAAAACACATTTCGGAATCTTTATATTTTTTTGGTATACTTAACTTTTGGTAAAGTTATTAATTATATTATATTATTTTATTTACCAGATTTATCAATTTTGATCGATATCTCTTTCCATATCCTATCTTTTGTTATAATATTTCTATAATCCACTTCTTCTATATATATAATATAGGATTCTTTTGCACCTCTTGGACCAATGTTTCATCTTCAGATGGCGAAAATACTATTTTTGACATTGTGTCGTCGTGACGGGTCGCTGGTATACTGCTCTTGCAGCAGTAGTGTCGTCGGCCGTGGCGACCAAAAGTTGACACGCCGCGACGTGTCGCGTCTTGCAAACCAGATTATACGATTTCCATTAAAACAAATATTGACGGCATGTCGCGGCGACCGGTCGCCGCGACTGTTCTGCTATGGAACAGCATTACGGTCGCCGCGACCGGCGGCACTACTCGTCCGAGAGCAGTATGGCGCGACCGGTCGCGGCGACCGGCCGTCGCGACTTGTCGCGCCTTGGAAAACGTACCTTTACATTTAAGTTTATCTTAATCCATAAAAACATAATACACAAAATTAATTATAAATTATAACTGTAATTAATTAATTATGTGACTTATATATCTAAAACTATTATTAAAACATTTTTTTTTTCATTTTTTTACATTTTAAATATGATGTACAAGAGTTACTAATACTGATCCTGGTTTTTCGACAATGCTAGCAGGAAAACAAATCAACTTTGAAATGATTTCATCAATATTCCATTGTTTAAGTGGGCCAGTTTGCAATGAATAATATATACCAACATATGAAGATTTGCATTGAGTTGTAAACCAATCGGTTACATTTTCAAATGGCCTACCAATAATTATTACATTACCACTTATTTTTGAGGTGGCAATTGTTTTAATTTCTACAATTGAGTTGTCCTTCATCTTCACATATTGATCTTTTTTGTTAATTCTTATAGATATAGTATCTAATTTTAATCCAGAATATTGTGGATATACAGCATCACCCATCATAAAGCCACCACCAGATGTAATCTTGCCAATATAAGAGACTGATGATGAAATAGTATTAGGGGTTTTTGAAATTACTTCATTATTTTTTATTTCCCAATATCTTCGACTTATTTGTTGTAATGGCTTGTATAATGACCTGATATTTTTTTTTAACATTTGCATAAAACTTTCAAATGGAAAAGCACAACAAGTATCAAGAGCTCCAAATCGTTTAGCCTCGCTTGCTAAATGAAGAACTCCATGCACATTATAAGAAACATTTTCTTTACCATACAAGTGTTCAAACTGGGATACAAAATGGCACAATAATCTGTCCGCATATTCATTGTTAATTTAGTTTAATGTAGGAGACAGAAGTATTCTCATTGCAATACTTAAGGTAAAAAAATGTTCCATTATAGTGTTTGACACTAACCCTTTTAAACAAAAAAAACTAGTATACAATAAAAATTGTCTACTTTCTGTTGCTTTCCATCGGTTAGCTTGACTAAATGGATGTGTTCTCGAGTTTTCATTAGCTGATCTTTGAAATTCGGTAGGTATACAAACTGCACATCTGGAAAGCCGTTCATTCATGACTGTAATAAGTCCAGTGGGTAGCTTAGTTGGATGTTTTGTACTAATCCAATATCTTATGATTTTTTGAACCACACCTTCCAATACCAAATGCATGTAATCGAGAACTACATTATCCACTAAAGAAAATCCTGGTATTTGATCCAAAATAGTAGGTTGCTTATGATAATAATAGTCGCTGTACAGTGTGAAGCTTTCATGACTCCTTAATGTTGAAACGGTCGTGGGAAAACAAACTTTTCCCAGCCAAAATCCTTTAACATGACATTTGGAGCAACTATCAAAACTATTATGGCCCTTAATGTTTAATAAAAATGCCTTAGCAGGAGCATCTGCCACTAAAGCATTCAATTTAATTTTTAATAGTCGTCCACCAATAATTATTCCTTCATTAATTAATTGTATACTTTCATTTACAAAATCAGATAAATATACATTAGATATTTTAGGCTTTGATTTTCCGTGAAAAATTCCTATTAAGAATACTTTTGACTTAGGTATATTTGTGAATAAACCTAATATTGGCCAGAACTCATCTGATGTACTCTGTGATATTGGCAAACCGTCGATTCCTACATTTAAATTTAATACATCAGGTAGTTGAACATTCTTCAAGGCTAGATTTTCAATCTCAGTAGATATACCAATATTATGGTAATCTCCTCCACTTATTGGTTTAATTAACATAGTTTTTGGTGTTTTAAGTAAAGTTTTAGCACAAGCAGGTAAGTTAGAATGTCCTCTTAGGCGTAAGCCTTTTAACAACTCAGATAAAGCTTCATGGTTTATATTATATTTGATACTCCATGAACATAAAAACTGATGTAGAGGAGATAGTTCATCAGAAATATTATTGAGTTGGCTATGATGTTCTATTTCAGAAATGCACTGCTCACTATAAACATTTATACTAGCATGATCTTCATTAATATTTATATTGTCGTAACATTGATCAGGAATATCTTCAATACTATTTATTACATGTTCATTCGCTATATTAATGGTATTGTTATCAAGGTGGGTAGTATTTAATATAGGTATTATTGTATTGGTTTCATTGCGAGCTCTGGTGCGAATACGATAACGAGAACTTTTGCTGAGGCCTTTTAATTTTAATATAGGAGCCATATTTAATGATCCAAAGTTTCCTAAATGAATAACATAAATAAGTATAATAAATAATTTTACATCAAAACTCAATCTAAACACATATTGGATTTTCAAACTTATTTTATAATACTAAAAGTTAAAAATTATATTTAAATAATACTATCCTTAAAAAAATAAGTACATAATAGAATAAATTTATTAATACCCATCCTAAAATATTAAACAATTTAATTAAAGTGTACTAGGTTATATAGGAGCTTTTAAAATGTAGAATAATAATTTTAGTCTATCATATTATAATTATTCTAGATAATTAATGCAGATCATATAAAAAAAAAAAACAAAAAAGTTTATACCATCTTAAAATAGAGAATCATTTTAGAATAAAAAATCAACAGTTTTCTCGTCAAAAAATGTAATTATATAAATTGAATTAATGTGAAAAATGAATTTAAGATGTAATATAGTTATTGTTATGCATAGAATTTATACATATATATAAATAATTAGGTAGGTATAGGCTATATTATATTTTAAGTGAATAGAACTAAACAATTTCCTTAAAGATTATTTGACTCGTATTGTCTAGACCAAGGATGACTTATTATGACATGCAGATTTAAACATAAATTATAATTTTTATTTTACCTACTTTATACTTCAATGATAATTTGAATTTTGAAACTAAATAAATTATTATAATAATATTTACATATTATTTACTGAAAGAAATACAAAAAACATTTCACATTAAACATTTTTTTTCTAATAGATTTTCTCAATTTTGTTATATAGAAGCATAGAACCAACATTACAATTCCTAATTATATCCAAACTATATACATAATTATGTTAAGAAATCCAATTAAATACAAATATTATATTCATTACTATGAATAAATAATGTTTTAACTTATAAGTGTAATTATTGAGTAAATGTTTTTGTAATTAAATAAGAAGCTGATTATATTATTGAATGGGTGTATTTTTTAATTATTTATGTCATACTGACTTGTCAACTTAGATAAAAAATCAATTTTTTTTTTGTTTTTGACACGCCGATACTAGGTACTAGTTTGCCATCCCTGTTCTAGACCAACTACGCAAATATGAATAGGTACCTAAATATTTTGTTAAATTGTAGAACATAATACAATGAAACAACCACAACTATGTACGCGTTGACCACAATATAATGCAATACAAATTACAATAGTATATAATATTATATAAAATAAATACCAAACTTACCTTGTCTCAAAATCAATGTATTATAATAAATGTTGTCTGCTTTATATTTTACAGTTTATGAAAAAAAAATAAAAACGACTTTGCGTTCAGCGTTGTACCAAATACTATAGATATTATAATACAGACATGGATAGCAATAATACAGACATAGATTTATAGTACCTACAGTAGAATCCGTGTAAGACAATATCCCGCCTAATACGCTCATTTTAACGAGTCCCGTGTTTCTGACAACGTTCAACATAACCCGTATAATACGATTTCATGCTTATACAGATATTTCAACACAAGAACGATTTAATTATCACCCAAAACATATTTCACCTACATACCTCGGACAGCAAGAAGTTGAATGCCAAAATATTTCTACAATGCCTACACAATCTCCCTATCAAAATGTACCAACTCCTTATCAAAATGTATCATCTCCAGAATCAAACTCGAATAGTTCAGCTCTACATCCTACCGATTTATCAGGCAATTATTACCCTTAGCTCATTAATTAATTAATTTTAAGTAATATTATGTAGGTACATTATAATATATATTACTCCATGCTTAAACTATTTAATTTTAATTTGGTTTAAATCAAAAGATATTGATTTAAATTTGTATTACTGGTCGAATATATATGTATTTTTTGTTATTAAGTTTTAATAAAGTAAAGTTTTTTTTTTTTCATTGGTATTAACTATTAATTAATATACCAAGTAGGTATCTATTCAATCTACGCTAAAGTGTTTACATTTTATAATCAATATATATTATAAATATTATGTATACAGGGTTATAAATTGTAACTTGTAAAGAACACTTAAATATTAAAAAAAGTAATACTTATTTACTATCAAATATACTTTATATTGAAAATATTTAAATAAAGTATTTAAGTACTTTTACTCAGATTCTTCTCAACACTATATTATAATATATATATTTTTATAAATTTGTAAATAACTTAGTTTATATTTAAAAAAAAATGTCCAACTTACTTTTATTTCATCTTTTAGGATTTGAACTAAAGCACTGCAAACTTCGTGTACTATAGATGAAATAATCTGATTTGATACCTTGAATAGGTAAGACAAACTTACAAAGCTATCTCCCGAAGCTAAAAACCGTAATGTTATGGCCAATCTTTCCTGGGCTGGAATAGCTTTCCTCATATTTGTGTCTTTTTTTGTAATGAGAGGCCCTATTTTATTTATCAAGTACTCAAAATCACTTGCAGACATCCTACAAAAATTTTCGAATTTTCCCGATGGTTCTTTATTTAAATCACTCAGCATATTTGTAGCACTATACCTACGAGAAAAGTTTTAATAAAAATATTAATACATTTTATAAATATTTTTAATTTTTCTAAGTACATTATTTTATTTTTTATTTATTAATATTAATATAATTGACTTACCTCTCACGACTTTGAAGAATAGAAACCATCCACCATCTTCTTTTACGTGTTTCTCTTTTGGCTTTTTTTTTTAACGAGTACGCACAGCTCAAAGCAATATAGCTTGCAACAGCAACGATCTTCTTCTGTTCGGGATCCATTTCGAACTGACTTATTTAATTTAATTCATTGAGAGGACTTGATAAACTTATAAACTGGTCAACTATACAATCCATGTGGGAGAATATACAATTACCATGACAAGTATACCAGCGCTGGGCATTGAATATACACCAGTATATACTTGTGAATATACACTAGTCGTGTAGGAGCAAAGACCAATGTTGGTCATATATCACCAGTGACAAATATTGGCCAGTTCACCATTCGTGTGGGACCGCCCTAAGAGGGTATGTAGTACTAGGTACCTACCTACTACACGGACATTTGTCTTACAAGTGAGTAACATAGCAAAATAATGTTATGTTCAGCAGATTCCGTGATAGCTCCGTTAGTTTAATAATTAGAATGAATTGACTTCTTATAAAATTTTAAGTTAAAATTATTATCTAGGGCGTCTCATTAGCTTTTTAGGGTTCCGTACGGTAGGCTATTAGTAAGGCTCGGCTGTCCGTCCGTCCGTCCGTCTGTCACCAGACTGTATCTCATGAACCATGAAAGTTGGAAAGTTGAAATTTTCACAGATTATGTATTTCCGTGGATGCTATGACATAAAATACTAAAAATCTTTTTTTTTTTATTTTTATTTTTTTCGAGTTAACGGAAGAGGAACCGTGTTAGCATTACTTCTCCTCAATACTAAAAATCCTAGAATATATAATATAAGGAGTGTTGCAAACATGGCTGATGATGGCATAGCTGACTTCGTGCGCGAAACTTCGTCGGACTCGCACTTGGCCGGTTTTTATTATATTTTAGTTTTAAAGTGAATTGTGAGTACCTATTTTAAAATTCTAAATTGCTTGTACATCTTAAAATACTCATTATGTTATTACGTTATTTACTGCTATTACGTTTAGACATTAAATTTGACAATTTTATTTCGGTAATGGTTGGTACTTGATACCTAATCTATTTTTTATACATGTTTGAATCAGAAATAGATACTTGGCATAATATTAGATTCAACGCCTTAAAATGTCAAGTCAGCAACCCATATGTTTTCGGGGTGACAAACTTGTGACGCGGTTTTAATCGCAACTGTAAAAAAATATATTCTAGTATTGCAAGACACCGTTAGGACACCACTCAATTGTGGTGGTCCAAAATTGGTCAAATTCCGTACATGACACTAATTAAACACTTATGACACCAAAGACACCTCTTTGACACTACTGGTCCAGCATCGGGTCAGGACACAGTCCAAACACCAATTTTCAATAAATTATTTCTACCCGGGAGTAGATGTCGGACTTACTATTGTTTTTTGTCGTTTGTATTCAGATTCAAACTGACGATTTAAATTTCGACAAAAAGCTTTTGGTTTTGGCTTAATGTTTGAGACTTCATCAGTTTTATCTATTAATTTAAATTTTCAAATAAAATAAAAATTATATTTTTGAACATGTAGTAATATTAATCAGTCATAAGTGTATGATATCATTAAGTAAAATAATTGTAATAATATGAAATACTTACCAATGACCATTTTCAATAACTGTTCAGTTCTTTTAGACGTCATAACTAAATGTTATTTTTATAGTAGCTATTAGCTATTTTTAACAATAATATTAAAATTTATTATATTTTATTATTTATTATATATTATATAATTTATTTATAATCGAACGATTAAAATAATATACAATTTAAAATAAAACACCATACACATTGGACTGATTTTAGTATAATGATTATGCATAATATTATTGACTTATGCCCTTTCTCACAAACACAATAGTTTGTATTTTTAACCATGTCTAAACGCACATGGATGTATTTTGGTAACAACAACAGATGGACAATTTACAGTGGTACCAAACGACGCGGCTTGAAATTTCCTACTAAATTAATGTATAATATGAAAATGTCAAAAATTGACTTATGCCCTTTCTCACAAACACCGTCCAATTGTATACTGAAAAATGAAAATAAATAAAACTTGTTATATTATAGAAATTCTTTAAGAATAGGTACCCAATTAAACAGTTGTTTATATTATTATAAATAAAATAGTAAAATAATTTTAAAAAAAAAAAAAAAAAGTGACGACCGACGAATATTTCGTTTGAATTTTCAAAAGTATTTGATTTTCAAATACAAATACGTCCAAGACAGTATTTAAAATACTTTCCAAATACTTAAACCAAAAGGTATTTAAAAAGTATTCTAAATACTATAAAAGCATTTAAATACATTTACTCAAATACTTTACAAGACTGTCTTAATGTAAGGAAATTATAAGGAAAAAAAATGGCAAGGGTTTTTTGTAAATTTTTATTTTAACACATTCAACAATTAATTAAAAATAATTTACTTAATATTAATCAGTAATCATATATTTATTTCATATTCATATAATCATATTATGTGATAATTGATAATTATATTATATAATATACAAGTAGGTATAATAAATTACTATAAGAATAATAATAATATGTGACCGACCAGCCACGGGCCGTCGCCATAGGCGTAGCGTGATGATTTTTTTTGGGGGGGCTATAGCCTTTTTTTTTGTGGTATCAACGACGCTGCCGCAACTGCTTGCGAATTACTTTGTATAATGGTACAGAACATATTATATTCTACAAATATAACTATACTAACTATAGAAAAATATAAAGGAACAAAATATAAAAAGGACTAAAGAAGCACATTATTAAGTAAAATATAAATAAATAATATACCATACATCATATTATTATCAAATAAATATTTTGTATTTGAATTAAATATTAAAAAAAAAACATTTTAAATGGGAAATTATTACTAATTACTTATTATAAGGTTTAAGCGTCTGATTTTTTGCGCAAATATATTAAGAACCTCTTCAGATGTGATATTATTAGCTATAAGTCCCTTTCAATATGTAGAAACGATAGATTTGAAAATCTATCGTTAGACATTGAATTTCGTAGCCATGTTTTAATTCGCCGCATTGCAGAAAACGATCTTTCGCAAGAAGCAGAACTTACTGGAATTGTAAGTGCTACTTGCAAAAGCTTATACAAATTTAAAAAAAAATTTTTGTTGATTTCTGATGCAATAGCATCTATGTCAAAATCATCTTTATTAATACAATTCTTTAAAATAATTTAAAATTTGAATTATCAAATAAAATATTCTTTGGATATCAAAATAAATAATAAAAAATGTTTTTAGTTCCCACATATGGACGTATAAAACAGTAAACTATTACACAGGAATTTCTGGGGGGGGCTTAGTAGATTCCTGGGGGGGG
>NW_021770835.1:11476-12912 GCF_005508785.2 Acyrthosiphon pisum | reverse complement strand
TCTGACCAGTCCAACAACGAGAATATTACACTGGCGCAGTCGAGTACGGAACTTTCAAGGAGTTAGAAGCGAGTCAAGCAGTCAACGCGGCGGATTTCAACTTCTGGGGTCGAGGCGAGCAGTCAATTCAACGTCAGAGGTCCAGTTCCGGTGCAGCGACTACTATCAACGTTTCAACTCCACGGAGGCAGCTCAAACGAGTCACAGTCGAGGACCGATCACCCTTGACAACTCCGGAGAGAAAGAACGAGTCAGGCAAGCAGAGACAGACAAATAGACAGAATGGCACAAGCAGTTGGAGCAACAGTATTGTGAGTTGACTAATTAAGTTGAATATAAAGATATTATAAATAAGATTAGAGCTTTTGGAGTGCACGTCTCACGTTGGTTTTTAAATTCTTAAAACCAGCGTTAAATTTTAAATATTGTTGGTGAAGGTGTAATATTTGAATAAAAATAAATAAAACAAGCTTGTTAGGGAAACATATGTAATTTTTGTAAAGGCAGCAGTAGACTGACCTAGGTATTTTTGTAATAGACAGTAATAGACTGTTCTAGGGTTTTTTATGGTAGGCAGCGGAGGACTGACCTGGGAATATATAGTGATTTTTGAGAATAAATAGTGATAGACAGTGGTATAGGCTGATCTAAAAATTGATGCACGCGCGTAGCAATTGAATAAATATATTGAAATAATTGATGAATAATTTTTGAGTTGAAATAAAAGTGAATAATTGATGAATAAATATTGAATTGAAATAAAGGTAATTGAATTGAAATAAAAAAATTAAAATTGAATGATAAATAATTGTTGGAAGAGAATAAATTGGTTGATAATAAATAATTGTTGAAAGAGAAATAAGTTGATATATTGATGAAAATAGATTTTGTTTTGAATTAAAATAGTTGACGTCAAATTTGAAAAAAAAGTAATTGTAAGGCTAGCCTATAATAAGTATAATTATAAGGTATAATAAAAAAAATATTTTTGTGTGATAAATTAAGTCGTTAAAAGTGATAATTCGGTTAAAAGAATTAAATAATAAATAAATAGGTAGTTGAATATTGTTATAAGATTGCTGGCTTAGCTACCCAGTAATAGTTTAATAATATTCGAACGCATTTTTACTCGTAAAAAGATCGCGGCGACGCGCCAAGGTTGCAATAGTTTATAAAACTGTGTAGAAATACATACGCGGTGTAGCAGTGAGTGTGTGTTAGTGAATATACATTACGGTGCGGAGAATAAATACGAGCGTACAGTGAGTGTGTGTGTGTGTAAACGCGCGCTATAAATACGACGTGGCACACGGTAAAATAAATACGTACGAGATAAATATATTTAATAAGTGAATAAATATTTATTTAAAAAAAAAAATAAATAAATAAGAGTAAATGTTAATAATGTTAATGAATATAAGGTATTTATGATACGG
>NW_021770835.1:10424-11426 GCF_005508785.2 Acyrthosiphon pisum | reverse complement strand
ATTATTTATATTTATTTGAATTTATTTGTGCCAAAGACTAAAATTTATAATTATTTATCTATTCCTTTCTTCCGTCTTTCCCGTGGGCATATTAGCATACGATGGTCACAATAATTGTACAAATAATTTTATAAAATATAATTATCTATCTATAATATGTAGGCTGCAAAAAAAATTAATTTTGTATACCTAATATGGTCCATGTTTTACTACCCGACATTATTAGACATGCATCTAATATTTGTACGTTGTACCGTCACCCGGGGGATAACGATATAGGCTACGCGATTAATTTTAATTTAATACACTTCAGAGGACGTCGCACCCGCCATGTTGTCACCGTCTTACACACGTATGACAGCAAATTTTTGTTCACCAATTTCAATAGTCTGCACTCTGCTGTTAGTTTTGATAATTTGATATTAAAGTGAATTGACCCATCATCAAACTTTTAAGTAAGAACATTATCAGGGGCGGATTGGGGAGAGATTTCGGCCCGGGAAAATACAAAAGTATACCGCCCCACTTACTAATTAATCAAATATTTAATTTCAGCAAACATAATATCATTATGTACTATTATTTTAACATAACTACACATTTTTTAACACATTTAGCGAGGTATGCAATTTGTAAAACTATATTTTATAAAACTTAATTAGTAGTACTGTACTACTGTAGTGGTAGACTAGTATACTGAATACAAAAGTGTTTGAAAGATTTGCGGAAACTTAAAGCATATTACAGTGCTTACTACTCAAATTGGTTGACTTTTTCTATTTTTTTACTACCGGGAGGTCAAGTAAAATAGACTGTAATACTATATAGTTCCGAAGTTTGTCGTTACCTACCTATCAAGACCACCCAAGGTGGTTTTACATAACAAATCGAGGGATGTTATCGATTTTAATTGTACCGAGCAAGTGTAACAGGATAGTAACCGTATCCTCACAACACATAGATATCATTATATATGATAGTTAAATTCGGCATAAGCGATTA
>NW_021770835.1:9202-10374 GCF_005508785.2 Acyrthosiphon pisum | reverse complement strand
TAGGTGTGCTTGTTTTAAAAATAATATGCAATGTAACAGTCAATGTCATAATCAATCGTCATGAAAAATAAATAATAAGGAAAAAATGTATAGGTATAGTTTAAGCCGTTTAAGGTATGTTTAAGTTAATCAATTAATTATTTTGTTAATAAAACAATAGAGAAATATAGGTAGTTAAGTATTATAATTATAGTTAAATTCATGAATTTTTTATAACACTTAATTTAGTTACACTGTTGTTTATAAAATATGATATAGGTACGTATGGTTTATGAAAAATAAAATAATAAAATAATGTGATATGATATAATTTATTGACTATAATTGACTATACTTTACTATACTATGATATAATATAATTATTCATTACTACATAACATAACAATTTTGTTTTACAACAATTACACAAAGTACACAAAATAGGTAATGTCCATTTCATGAAATGGATGTCCATATAATGTATTTTCGTCAAAATTCACGATCTGGACAAATTTCAGTATCTGGATATCCAGTTCATGAAATGAGTGGTTTCACTATGTGGATGCGACATATACATACATATATATACTGGGTGATTCTTTTATCATAGAACACTCATTATTTCAAAAAGTATAAATTTTTTTGAAAATATTTTTTTACATAGTTTCTAGTCGCTTATAAAACAACGTTTTTCTTAAAAAATTTTATTTTTAAATATTTTTTATCCTTATAATTTTTTAAGTTTTTTACTTTTTTGAATGACAACATAGAGTTTTAATTTTATTTTCCAAAGCAGAATATTTTTCTTAATATTTTGTTACATGAAAATCAAATTTGGGGCGAGTAGTTTATGAGTTATAAATACCCAGTATATATATATATATATATATGTATATAATTTTTCATACGTAAGCCACCCCCATTGAAAATAGCTGTGTACGCCACTGTTCCTGTGTCTCCAGAAGATCACTGATAAGTAGCGTCAACCAAGTAAGTTCCTGTATCGATTGGCTCAGCGCTATGTATTCTTCCTCAGCAGTCGAAAGTGCTACCGATTTTTGCCTTTGTGAACACCATGCCACGATTCCATCTCCCATCATGAAAATGAATCCTGATGTTGATAGTCTCGTTGTTGTGTCACCGGCATAGTCTGCGTCACTATATCCACGCAACTTTGGTGTTACACTAGAATC
>NW_021770835.1:8349-9102 GCF_005508785.2 Acyrthosiphon pisum | reverse complement strand
ATTACTTTTTTTTCAATTTGACGTCAACTATTTTAATTCAAAACAAAATCTATTTTCATCAATATATCAACTTATTTCTCTTTCAACAATTATTTATTATCAACCAATTTATTCTCTTCCAACAATTATTTATCATTCAATTTTAATTTTTTTATTTCAATTCAATTACCTTTATTTCAATTCAATATTTATTCATCAATTATTCACTTTTATTTCAACTCAAAAATTATTCATCAATTATTTCAATATATTTATTCAATTGCTACGCGCGTGCATCAATTTTTAGATCAGCCTATACCACTGTCTATCACTATTTATTCTCAAAAATCACTATATATTCCCAGGTCAGTCCTCCGCTGCCTACCATAAAAAACCCTAGAACAGTCTATTACTGTCTATTACAAAAATACCTAGGTCAGTCTACTGCTGCCTTTACAAAAATTACATATGTTTCCCTAACAAGCTTGTTTTATTTATTTTTATTCAAATATTACACCTTCACCAACAATATTTAAAATTTAACGCTGGTTTTAAGAATTTAAAAACCAACGTGAGACGTGCACTCCAAAAGCTCTAATCTTATTTATAATATCTTTATATTCAACTTAATTAGTCAACTCACAATACTGTTGCTCCAACTGCTTGTGCCATTCTGTCTATTTGTCTGTCTCTGCTTGCCTGACTCGTTCTTTCTCTCCGGAGTTGTCAAGGGTGATCGGTCCTCGACTGTGACTCGTTTGAGCTGTCTCCGTG
>NW_021770835.1:6900-8299 GCF_005508785.2 Acyrthosiphon pisum | reverse complement strand
TTTTACTTGTACTATAAACTTCAACAACTGCTTCTTCACTAGTACACAAAATGTATAGTTTCAACTTTTTACAGCCATCATGTTTACAATACATATTCAGCTTCATTGATTTTTCAGTCTTAACATATTCTAGTTTTTTAATATACAATATACAAGTGTTATTCACTTCTTGAAGATGTTTCCTGATAACACCAGGATACCTGAAATATTACAATAAAACAATTGTACTAACTGAGTAAAGGCTAATAATTTTACATTACATGTTTGTATATCATTTAAGTAGATATGTAAATAGAATTTATCAATAGTAAACTAAAAAATTATTGATTTTTAATAATATTTTATGAAGGTATAGGTACTATAAACACTTAAGCGGACGTTACACCGACATTTGTTGTCTATATCTTACAAGTTCCTATCATAGTACAGCAGATCAAGTTTAGCTGTGTTAGTTTAAAAATTGGAATGAATTGATCTCTTGTACAATTTAAAGGTAAGATTATTACACAGGACATCTCATAGGCTTTTTGTTATATTTTAATTTGAAAGCGAGTTATGTGTATTTTAAAATTGTAAATTGTTTATACATCTTAAAATAATTTTACTCACTTTAAAATTAAAATAAAACAAAATATGAGACATATGAGACGCCCCAGATAATAATTTTACCTTTAAATTTTACCAGGTAGCGATGGCATTCTGATTTTTTTGTGAACTCTTTGGCACTCAAAATTCCATTTAAAGTTTTAGTGTTTAAACAATTTCTTTGTTTTGTTTTAATTAAGTTGATTTTTGAAAACATGCGTTCACAAGACACATTCGATTGGGGCAAAGACAGAACAGTGAGTAAAAAATTAGAAACATCTTTAAATGGATAACCATCATCTTTTTCAAATGTTTTAAGCTTAATCCAAAAATCTTCAACATTTAAATTTAAAAGAAATGTACGTAATTCAGGATCAAACTCAATTACACTGAACATTCTCCAGCTGGTATCAATATTTTGGTTATTTTCTTTAATTCTAGGGAATAAATTAACAAAATTAATTAAAGATGCCGGTCGGTTTTCACTAAGTACTTTTTTAGGTGTAAAATATAATAAATAATATACCCTTATATACTTAAATAAACTTATAGAATGAATATACCAAAACGAACATACTTGGGTGTTAAAACTCAAACGCAATTTTTAAACATATTACACAATACAAAAGAATATTAGGCAACGAGCATTCCTCGATGATTACGCAAAAATCTTTCCGAGACATCCACGCACAAAAACATGCCCATATATGGACATACAAAATCAATAAAGATAAAAAAAACATTACGAAAAACCATTACAGAATTACGTAACTAACTTCTGTCTCACCTAAAAAAAACAGTTTACCTATACATG
>NW_021770835.1:0-4930 GCF_005508785.2 Acyrthosiphon pisum | reverse complement strand
TTAAAATCAATTTTACTAAAATATGGAAATTTAGTTGTACACAAATATCCGTACATACTTACAAACCCATACATTGTAGTACCATGATCCCAACAATAGTTGTTATGCGTGTAGGTATGATTTATAATTTAATTAATTTATTTTATTGCATTGACACCATTTATAATTTTAATTATATTTATTTATTTTTTTGCAATAAATTACTTAACTGAATACATTTAAATATTGTCACTTTTTGCCACCTATTATGATAATCACAATTATATTATGTTTATTATTAATGACTAGTTCCATGGGATTTAGCATTTGGTTGATTCTTTTTAACATTAATTTGTAAACATCTCTGTCGTTTATTTTTTTTAACTTTTTCATTTGATGGTGGCCGACCTACTGCTAGTCTCTTGCTTCCCCTAGTTACTTCTAACCTTTGATGGCTTATTTATGTTTATTATTTTTGTTTTAACATTTGTTAAATTTTTTTAAGAGGTGTGCAGTGGATCAGTGGTAATACCTTGTTTCATGAATCATATTATTAAATTAGATAGGTTCTTATTATTGTTCTATGGTAATAGGTACCTTTTATTATAATCTATAGTTCAAAATAATATTATTAATTGTTAAAAATTATATAAATTAAATAATATAACCTTAATATTTAAACATAAATAAAAACACCTTAATGTATAAAGTAATTAAAAATATTTTTTAATTGTTTGTGTCATTAATTTATTTAAATTTTCACTGTTTGCTTCTTAGTTCTTATTATATCATTATTCGATATTCAAAAGGTTTTCCATAATTATTATCACTTATCAAGTATTAAGTATTAATTCCAGTATCAACTACTAAAACATCAAGTCTTAAAATAGAATAGTATATAGGTATTATATATAGGTATTGATATATTATATTATTATTATATACCTAGCATATTGTGTAATTGATAAAAATTTTGTTATCAAAATATCAGCGGCAAAAAGCGCTGTAAAAATAATATTTTGAACGGGCCAATGAAATTGTTTTATTTTATACCTAGTGCCGAGACCATGTACACTTTGGTAATATGCGTACGGTACAACGTACAAATATTAGATGCATGTCTAATAATGTCGGGTAGTAAAACATGGACCATATAAGGTATACAAAATTAATTTTTTTTGCAGCCTACATATTATAGATAGATAATTATATTTTATAAAATTATTTGTACAATTATTGTGACCATCGTATGCTAATATGCCCACGGGAAAGACGGAAGAAAGGAATAGATAAATAATTATAAATTTTAGTCTTTAGCACAAATAAATTCAAAAAATTATAAATAATTGTATGGCTAACATTAATTAATCAAAGCTTCAAAAGATAAAATATATGACAATATAAGGATTGACATTCCAAAATGTAATTAATATATTTTTATCTACATGCCATTGTTCAATATACCTAACAAGCCCGTATAGTCGTATATCTCGTTTCCAAGAATTTATTGTGATAGGTATGAGTTATGACTGTAGTCTATAATAGTCCAATACCCGTACATGCTTGAGTGTGGGTTTTAGGCAGGGTTGGCAAAAACCCGGGTTTTTTCGGTTTTTTTCAAATAAAACCACAAAAAACCCAAAAACCTAATGGGTTTTAATGTAAAAGTAATAATGGGTGGTTTTATTGGGGTTTTTCAGAAAAAACCCATCCGAAAAAAATAAAAATCGGAATTTTTTTCCATGTATTTTTTCCATGC
Organism: Acyrthosiphon pisum; assembly: GCF_005508785.2. Classification (NCBI taxonomy): domain Eukaryota; kingdom Metazoa; phylum Arthropoda; class Insecta; order Hemiptera; family Aphididae; genus Acyrthosiphon; species Acyrthosiphon pisum. The sequence continues at coordinate 3,192 of NW_021770835.1, read as the reverse complement.
GTTTTTTGTTTTTTCTCTTATCGCGTTATCACTTATCTCTATACTGGCCCCGCCAAAACTATATGATAATAATATAAGATATAAACATTCAGAACTTTTCCCAATTGTTAATTTTTATTGACGTTACTACGTTAGTGGCATTATTAAGTTTTTTGTTTTGTTGTTAGATTTTTACGAGGATTTTTATTTGTTACTAAAATTGTACCTACCTTATTAATTAAAATAATTATTTAGTTTTTTTCAAATCAATTTAATATTTTAATTAGAAAAATAAATAATAAGTACCTATAAGGTAATTTTTTCTGAAAATTAACACAAGTTAAAAATAATAAAAAATAAATAAGAGTGAACTTCTATTTTATCCAGAAAAGTAACCCGGGTTTTATGGGTTTTTTCAAAAAAAATTAGTGGGTTTAACCCAGAAAAGCAGCCCGGGTTTTTTTATGGGTTTTTCAAAATATCAAGAGGGTTTAACCCAGAAAAGCCGCCCGGGTTTTTTCGGGGTGGGCTTTTTCGTGCCAACCCTGGTTTTAGGTGCTTATCTTAAATTAAGAATGTGTTATTTATAAATATTGTGATATTATTATATTGTGTGTTGTTAATACAATACAAATATAATAATATTGATCAAAATAAAAACAATATTATTTTAAGAAGGATTCCGTATCCTGTATTACAGTAGCATAATATTATAATATTATTAATTATAATCTTATCTTATCTTTTATAATATAAAAATCTCCTGTCACAGTGTTTGTCCGGAATGAACTCCGAAACTAATGGACCGATCACGATGAATTTTTTTACACTGTGTGTAATTTGGTTTAACTTAAAAGATAGGAGAGTTTTTATCTCAAATTTTTTAATACATTACTACCTTACATAGGTACCTACCTGATTTTTACCATGTAGGAACTTACATATTATGTCCGTGTAGGAACTAACATATGTAAATATGTAATTGCTTACTTGCTTTTCTCGTGTAGGAACTTACTATTCTCCGCCGCGTTGATATCGGTGACGGTGGCGACGGCCATAGGCGTAGAATGGGGGGGGGGGGGGCTAAAGGGGGCTGTAGCCCTCCTCCAGAAATTCCTGTGTAATAGTTTACTGTTTTATACGTCCATATGTGGGAACTAAAAACATTTTTTATTATTTATTTTGATATCCAAAGAATATTTTATTTGATAATTCAAATTTTAAATTATTTTAAAGAATTGTATTAATAAAGATGAATTTGACATAGATGCTATTGCATCAGAAATCAACAAAAATGTTTTTCCTAATTTGTATAAGCTTTTGCAAGTATCAGTTACAATTCCAGTAAGTTCTGCTTCTTGCGAAAGATCGTTTTCGGTAATGCGGCGAATTAAAACACGGCTACGAAATTCAATGTCTAACGATAGATTTTCAAATCTATCGTTTCTACATATTGAAAGGGACTTATGTCTTATAGCTAATAATATCACATCTGAAGAGGTTCTTAATATATTTGCGCAAAAAAGCAGACGCTTAAACCTTATAATATAGTAATTAGTAAGAATTTCCCATTTAAAATGTTTTTTTTAAAAATATTTAATTCAAATACAAAATATTTATTTGATAATAATATGATGTATGGTATATTATTTATTTATATTTTACTTAATAATGTGCTTCTTTAGTCCTTTTTATATTTTGTTCCTTTATATTTTTCTATAGTTAGTATAGTTATATTTGTAGAATATAATATGTTCTGTACCATTATACAAAGTAATTCGCAAGCAGTTGTGGCAGCGTCGTTGATACCACAAAAAAAATCATCACGCTACGCCTATGGCGACGGCCCGTTGCTGGTCGGTCACATATTATTATTATTCTTATAGTAATTTATTATACCTACTTGTATATTATATAATATATTATCAATTATCACATAATATCATTATATGAATATGAAATAAATATATGATTACTGATTAATATTAAGTAAATTATTTTTAATTAATTGTTGAATATGTTAAAATAAAAATTTACAAAAAACATTATTTGCATTCTTTTAGCAATAAATTAAATAAGTTTTTCCTTCTAATAAAAAATTAACAAGTCATATTTCTTACCTACATGAATATAAATAAATACATAAGCATTTTTATAAAATATAGTGTTTGTTTCTTACAAACTATATCACACAGTTTCATTTTTGGTTGTAAAAATAGGTATAAAATATATAATAAAATAAAAATATGAATTATTCATGGTATTTAGCAAAACAGTCTTTACATAAAACTTTATCACATGTGTCAAAAGCCATATTGGATCGTTTTTCTTTAGACTTACTACATGACACACAGCGACGATATGTACTTATTTTTATTGCCAAATGTTTTCCAGAAATTTGAACAGAACCACTGGAATCTTTACGTTTATTACTCATAGGGGAAATGGTAGGTCGTCTTTGTCGAGATGAAAAATCTGATATCAACTGATCAGTTAGTTTTGATCTAAAATCTAAATGACTCATGTACTTTTTTTTCACAGCATTACAACTTTCTTTATAAAGCAAAAAAGAGTTGACTATTGTAGTATCCAACATATAATAAAACAATTTCACCCACCAACGTCTTGATTTTTGGCTAACACTATAAGCAGACATATACTGGTCAAAGCGGTCAACTGCTCCCATATAACGATTATAATCAGCTATACTTGATGGACATAAAATAGGTGTTCTTTGTCCTCTAGAATTGGTTCTTAGAACAATTTCTGTTGCAGATGCATTATGCATATTGCTAACAACGGTGACTGGTTTCTTACCTCTATCTTTCCATCTTGAAATACTCACATCACCACTTTGTGCAAAATCTGTATCACCCATTTTGAATTCTTTATCCTTCTTCATAATATCTTTAGGATACATTTTTTTATTTACTCGAAATGTACCACATCCAAAAAAATCATTTTTTATGAAGCTTATCTATCAGTGGAATACTAGTGAAAAAATTGTCAAAGTACAAACAACATGATTTGTGTTTTAAATTTTGGGTCAGATCTAATACTACATTTTCTCCAAGGCCGAATTCTGTTTGATTTGAACTTTTTTTCCCAGTATAAACATCAAAATTAATTAGGTACCCATTAGATGAATCTGCCATTGCCCAAACTTTAAACCCTCTTTTTATAGGTTTCAGTGGCATGAATTACTTCATGGTT
>NW_021770834.1:11572-13163 GCF_005508785.2 Acyrthosiphon pisum | reverse complement strand
ACTTCAAGTTATTTTATAAGATCTATTCAACTAAGTAACTAGATACCTACCACATTTGTCAAGTTATTTAAAACTGTATAATACTAGTACCTATAGTATAGAACATACCGATATACTAACATAATATTACTTATATTATTTACATTAAGCATTTAGCTGACCAAATATGTTTATAAAGCTTAAACAGATTGAAACTGTTACAACTAGAAAAATAAATACAAATAATAAATTACTTACTTCTTGGTCAATATTCTTTGATGGGTTTGCTTTTGATTTTATAACAAATTTATCCATTATAATAATATTTTTACAATAGAATTAATATTTAACAGTTTAACACCAATATAGAAAAATATTAAAAAATATTATACAAATATCGTCATAACTCGTTTACATAATATAAAGATATCGAATGGCTGCTTTCTTTGTTAAAATAAAAACTGACCGTTGAGTGATGACGACTCTCATATCTATATATGTATGAATTTATCAGCTTTCATAATAACCATATAATAATAAATTGGAAATTGTTGACGTTCTAAAAATAGAAACATCGACCATTTCCACCGATAAAGATAAGAATATTTATATTCATAGAATTCAAGAAACTAGGCAGTGTTTTCATGTCATATATATTTTATTCTATAGCACATAATTATATTATTCTTGTGGTAAAACTAATTTTATATGATTGTGTACTTATTAATCGGAAAAAATATCTTCTATATATTTCCTGTGTATCTTAATTCGTGGTAAAAATTGAATTCTCATATTCAAGTTCAAATTTGATAAGAATGTTCGTATTAAACCGTACGAATATTCGTTGTCATTTATATTTTATATTGCGTAGTGCGTACCCGTACGTTCTTTTAGGAAAATGTAGTATGGGAACGCTAATTAAAATCAAAAGCTAGTATAGGAGCTCAGTTCCCATGCGTTCCCGCCCAAGTCGAGCACTGATGTCACTGGAAAAACCGCCGGCAAATTACAAAAAACCGCTAAAAATAGGATTTTAATTTCTAACGCTTTGTTTATCACCATAGAAACGAAAAAAAAAATGTTTCAATATTAATTCATCTTACAGGCTATAGTAAATAATAACAATATAAAATAACCAGACTAAAATTGTCATATTATTATTGGTATAATACAAGAATACAGGATCAATAATTGCATAATATTTGGGTGAGAGAAGAGCATCAACGACTGAAAAATAGTTTGGTATCTTTCTTAAAGTTTGTACAAAAACTGTGGATAATAAAAACTTATGACTTGAAGTTGCATTTTTTTTATAGTTATTTTAAGTACACGTTTGGGATGAAATTAGATATTTAAACAAAGAAGAATTTGCCATTTTATTTTTGTGTTATAATTTAAAAATATTATTTGTATTTAAACCTATCAAAACAAAAATGACTAATATATATTGAATTTTCACTGGTTATTTATATTAGCAGTTTCTTTACATAATAAAATTTTCAAAATATTTTGATTTGTTTTGAACTTATATACGGACATATTTTACAGTTTCCGATTTTTTTAGTTTTTTTTTTCTATGAATGTCAATAAAATCTTTATTTGTTGGGTAAAA
>NW_021770834.1:9229-11472 GCF_005508785.2 Acyrthosiphon pisum | reverse complement strand
GTTTTAACTTTTTTGAAAACTTTTTTATATAATTTAAGGCAATTAGGTACAAAACATTTCTGAAAATATGTTGTTTTGAAACGGAATCAAATAACCTACTTATATAAAAAAATAATCCTATATTATACAATTTTCAATAAAAAAAGAACTTTTCAAAATAATGAGTGGAGACACTTAAATGGTTCACTCGGTAGATACGGACTTTTTTTTAAATACAGTTAAATATTAATACATTTTTTTTAAAGCAAAACTACCTGGAAATTCGATGTAGCATAGAAACGAAGTGTAGTCAATAATTGTAGAACAGAAGGAATAGGTAATCCACGTTTATTTCTGTAATTAATATTTACTAATTGCAACAAATGTTCAAGTACAATTCTTTTTGGAAAACGGTAACGTTTAAAAAAATTGGTCATCGCTATATAATTCGAATGGGTCATCGACGTTACGAAGATACCTTCTTGGTATATAATTATCATCATCACCTATATCAATTTCAATATACTCCAAATAGTTCACAAAATTTAATATATCATCCATACTAACGACTAGACATAGGTACGTTAATTTAAATACTTGGGAAAGATAAATTTAATAATATAGAAAATTGTTAAATGGTTGGCACTTAATTGTTGTAGCATTGCAATAAGCTGAACACAAATGTATCACATAAGGTTTATGTGGGCGAAATTGACCACATAACTTTATGTGTCCCTTAATAATTGAATCCTCCCATAAAAATGACTATGCAACGTGACATTGTTATCAATCACATAAATAACAAATACATAAGTACTATGGGTCACATAAATTGACTGTGCATACGGGCACTAGTCTGTACGTGATTCTTATGTGTTCGCGTACAACGTTCAAATGTTCGCTCAACAGGCGGTATTTGAACGAACATCAAAGAAAATGTTTGGCAACACCGTCTTCAGTGTGGACGTGTTCGACAACAAATTATTCATAAATTATAATTTATACATAAAAAATATAAAATGTTTATTATATCTTTAAATGAATAAGTATTTTTGAATAATTACCATTTAAAAAGTTTAACAACAATGACTGGTTATTGATCAAGCTTACCTGCAGCCTGCCTGCCTTACCTATAAGCCTGCTTTAATTATAGGTAAACGCTGAATTATTATTGTTTTATTTAAAATATAAATAAAAAATAAAAATAGTATTATATTGAATTAATTGGGTAGGCATATACTATAAGTACATTATTTCAAGTAGTACGTATTTGTTCTACGTATTGCACATTCGAAGTTTAAGTATTTAGTAATTAATAATAATAATATTAAATACATTCATCATTCCACTCAGAAAAATGTAATACTAAAAATATTTATATTATTGCTGTAGTGGAGAATTATTTAACGTTTTGTAACAACATTTATACGTACATATTATTAAATTTAGCTCAATTTCGTGCCACTTTCACATATTTTATTCGTATAGGGAAATCCAAAATTGAAGAACGATCCTTTAAATTATTTTAATAATAAATCTATGTTTATAATGTTTATTTTATATTTGTATGCAATGAATTTTCAATTCAATCGTCAGTCGTCACTCGTACCTATTTTTCCACGGTGTGAACGTGTTGGGTTAATCTACTTATTTAAAATGTCCACCGAAAAAGTCTGGAATCAAGATGAAATTCTGAAGCTTATTGATTTAATACAGCAGATTGAGAATATTTGGAATCTAGCTCACAACCTATACAAAAATCGGATCCGAAAGACGGATTCAATAAATGAAATTGCTAAGATCTTAGGTTTTTCGCAGCAAGAAGTCGACAAAAGATGGAAGACTATACAGGCCCAATTTCGTAGGGAACAACATAAAGTAAAAACTAAAAAATCTGGAGCTGGAACTGAGGATAGTTATACAAGTGCATGGTATTTGTATAGGCCATTAAGTTTTTTGTCGGATAGAAACAAACCTAAAAATACTAGAGACACTTATGAAGCACAGATAATAACAACTTTATTTAAATAATTATTTAAAAAACAATGAATTGATAGTAATAATTAGTTAATACTTAATATTTAATAGAAAAATAGATAATAGGCAATACTACACTAAATACAAATTAAGAATAGAAGTAGTTATTAAATAAAATGTATTCAAATTCATCTTGCCAATGTACACGCCCTGCAGTAGAAAAATAATGAGCAAATCGTTCACGAATTTCGTGTACAGCTGCTGCTGATTTTCGTCCACATTTCTTT
>NW_021770834.1:7376-9129 GCF_005508785.2 Acyrthosiphon pisum | reverse complement strand
AATGGTAAAAATGACGTGATTTCCGATGAATCACTTCTCCATGTTCCTTTTTTTAAAATTTGAGTTTCAAAGTCTTCGGTATCAAAAATATCTGGTGGACAATATAAATTTTTTGACGACTCACTCCGTCTTAAAAAATTATGCAAATGGACGCAAGCCAAAACAATAGTATTTATTTTTTCTGGTTGTAGTAATAACGGTTTTCTTAAGACTCGAAAAACCGAAGCCATTATGCCAATAGTAGGGGAGACTGGGGGAATGACGGTCAGCGGGTAATACCGGTCACCCTGGTATCTAATAAACTATGGTATCTAAAATTATGCTAACCACACGAATACATTAGGAATGATAACAATTCCTTATTCTTATCACGAAGATATTATCATCAAACGTTTTCACGTTCAAATGTGACTTTAATTTTTTTGTTAGTTGCTGATGTAAAAATTTGTTTTTTTCGAACATCAAGTAAGGTAAGTTAATTTTATAATATATGTATAGTTTTTAGTTAAACTAATAAAAAAAATTGTGAGGATTATGATTTTATACTCAAAACATGTATTGGTATAGTAGTTTTATGGTTATAAATATTTTCCCATAACTTATTAAAATGTGTAATACCGGTCAAAATGAATGGGGTAATAGCAGTCAATTTTTTAGTGACTGGTATTACCCCGTTTGGCGTTTACAAAAAGTATGATTTATCCAATTTCAAATTTTAATTTTGAACTGTTTTATTTTGTTAATTTAAACAGATGCCTCGTACATACAAAAGAAAGACTACTAAAGGAAATTGGGTGCCAGAAACTCTTGTAGAAGCAGTGACTTCAATCAGGACTAATATGATGAGTATCCGAAAAGCTGCCAAAACTTATAATATTCCCTTTAGTACTTTGCAAGATAGACTAAAAACCAATAACTTTAAACCAGCTGCATTAGGACGCCCATCTATTTTCACATCACAACAAGAGTCAGAAATGGCTAAACATATAATAAATTTAGCAAATTTGTTTTATGGGCTGACACCACTTCAATTAAGAACTGTTGCATTTGAATTTGCTGAAAATAATAAAATAAAACATAACTTTAATCAGCAATTAAATTTGGCAGGTGTTGACTGGTTCTATAATTTTGTTCGTCGAAACCCAACTGTTACTGTCCGAAAACCTGAAGCCATCAGTATAAGTAGGATTACAGCTTTTAACAAAACAGAAGTACAGCTTTTTTTTCAAAACTTGGGAGAATTAATGTTGAAATATAAGTTTTGTCCAACTAGAGTGTATAATATGGATGAAACAGGCATTACAACCGTCCACGATCCTGGCAAAATAATTGGATCAAAAGGACAAAAACGAATTGGCAGTGTTACTAGTTGGGAGCGTGGAAAAAATAATACGGTAATTTGTGCTATGAGTGCTTCGGGGTCATTCATACCACCTTTATTTATTTTTCCACGTAAAAGAATGGACATGAAGTTGACCAAACATGGCCCACCAGGAGCTGTGTATGAATGCACAAAAAATGGTTGGACCACAGAAGACATTTTTATGAAATGGCTTAAACATTTCAAAAATTATTCAAACCCCACAAAAGAAAATCCAGTATTATTAATTCTAGACAACCATGGAAGCCATATTTCACTACAAACATATGAATTTTGTAGGGAAAATCATATTGTAATGTTATCGTTGCCTCCACACACATCCCACCGAATGCAGCCCTTAGATGTGACTTTCTTTGGGCCACTCAAAACTGC
>NW_021770834.1:0-3959 GCF_005508785.2 Acyrthosiphon pisum | reverse complement strand
AAGCGCCGGGAAAAACAAAAGAAAAATTAAGGAAAAACGGGAATTTTTACGCAAAATCTGTTTTCGAGAAAATCGATTTTGGTTTTTGGTGTAACTTTAAAAAAAATGACCGTGGATGCATGAAATTTTGACTGAATGTTTACATTTCCATTTTCTATACACGATAAAATTTTCAAAATATTTTGACTTATTTTGAGCTCTTTACGGACATTGTCAGTTTTCATTTTTTTTTAGTTTTTTTTCTAAAAATATCAATAAAATTTTATTTGTTGGATAAAAAAGCTTGAAAATTTAATAGAAGGCTCCTAGTATATTGTTTCAAAGGCAGATGAAAAATATTAAAAATCGTTAGTCACAGTTTTTTTTTATAAGCATTTAAAGTTCAAAAAATGACAAAATATGGAAAAATCACGAAAATTTGCAAATTATTTCGAGTTATAATTTATAAATTCATAAAAATTTTTCTTTTTAAATCTAAGATATGAAAATGTAATACAAGATTCCTTATAATATTATCTACCTTTATCAAACAAAAAATATCTATAAGAAACTCAAATTAAATTTTTATGGGCGTTTGAAATTCATATTTTTACAACATTTGATATTCACCCGATTTCTTACGTAAGTATTTTCTTATTTTGTTGTAATTAAAAAACGAGTGACTGTAGAAACTTGAAAATTTCACTGATTGTTAATATTAGCATTTTATATATACGATAAAATTTTTAAAATAATTTGACTCTTTTTGAGCTGTTTACGGACATTGTAAGTTTTCAATTTTTTTAGTTTTTTTTTTCTATAAATATCAATAAAGTTTTATCTGTTGGGCCAAAAAGTGTATACATTTAATACAAAGCTCCCGATATATTGTTACAATATCAGTTGAAAAATATTAAAAATACATAGGCACAATTTTTTTTTATAAGCATTTAAAGATCAAATTTGGACAAAATTTATCAAATTTTAATTTGAAAAATTATTTTGTAGTTAAAAATTTATAAAATGTTCAATTTTTGTATCTAAGAATTGAAAATTTAAAACAAGATTCCACGTAAGTAATTAATACTGTTACCAAAAAATCTAAAAAATACATTTACGCAGTTTATTTTTATAGTCATTTTAAGTACAAATTTGGACGAAATTACATATTAAAAACCTAGGATAACTATTTTAGTTATTTTGTTGTGATTGAATAATATTATTCGTGGGTACTTGAAACTTCTAAAGTATACTATTATATATCTATGATAGTACCACGGTTTTTTGTTGATGTATAACGCGTTATAAGTACCTAATAAATATTATGATATGATTAATTTGGAATTTATTATAGGTACCTAATATAATATTATGTCTTATACCTAGACTAACATACCGTCTCCGCTCAGAATCGTTTTTCTTATACTATGATATTATATCATTGAATTCAAATTTAATACCATCCATTATACAGTGACCCACTTGTAACCTACTGTACAGCAGAGCGAAATCCACTTACCCACCTTTTTAATACCGAATATGTAGTAATAACTTTATAACAGTAAATTAACAACAAACTCAAGATCCAAATAATGTCCATAAAGACATGTAAGAAGCATCATCAATATCTTTATTTTGTCTTTTTGGGCAATACACTTCATCAGCAATTCTTCGTCCATTACTTATCCAAGTATACACATATGGACTTGGTATAAATAATTTTACAGGAGGTCCAACACAGTTTATAAATAGCAATGAACATAAATGCTTTGAAGACAACGCATTTCTTTTAGGTGTCACTAGTACATTGTCACTGGAAAAACCGCCGACAAATTACAAAAAACTGCTAAAAATAGGATTTTAATTCCTAACGCTTTGTTTATCACCATAGAAACGAAAAAAAAAATGTTTCAATATTAATTCATCTTACAGGCTATAATAAATAATAACAATATAAAATAACCAGACTAAAATTGTCATATTATTATTGGTATAGGGGAGACTGGGGGAATGACGGTCAGCGGGTAATACCGGTCACCCTGGTATCTAATAAACTATGGTATCTAAAATTATGCTAACCACACGAATACATTAGGAATGATAACAATTCCTTATTCTTATCACGAAGATATTATCATCAAACGTTTTCACGTTCAAATGTGACTTTAATTTTTTTGTTAGTTGCTGATGTAAAAATTTGTTTTTTTCGAACATCAAGTAAGGTAAGTTAATTTTATAATATATGTATAGTTTTTAGTTAAACTAATAAAAAAAATTGTGAGGATTATGATTTTATACTCAAAACATGTATTGGTATAGTAGTTTTATGGTTATAAATATTTTCCCATAACTTATTAAAATGTGTAATACCGGTCAAAATGAATGGGGTAATAGCAGTCAATTTTTTAGTGACTGGTATTACCCCGTTTGGCGTTTACAAAAAGTATGATTTATCCAATTTCAAATTTTAATTTTGAACTGTTTTATTTTGTTAATTTAAACAGATGCCTCGTACATACAAAAGAAAGACTACTAAAGGAAATTGGGTGCCAGAAACTCTTGTAGAAGCAGTGACTTCAATCAGGACTAATATGATGAGTATCCGAATAAGCTGCCAAAACTTATAATATTCCCTTTAGTACTTTGCAAGATAGACTAAAACATACTTTAAATCAGCTGCATAGACGCCATCTATTTTCACATCACAACAGAGTCAGAATGGCTAACATATAATAAATTTAGCCAACTTGTTTTATGGGCTGACACCACTCATAGACTGTGCATTTGAATTTGCTGAAAATAATAAAATAAAACATAACTTTAATCAGCAATTAAATTTGGCAGGTGTTGACTGGTTCTATAATTTTGTCGTCGAAACCCAACTGTTACTGTCCGAAAACCTGAAGCCATCAGTATAAGTAGGATTACAGCTTTTAACAAAACAGAAGTACAGCTTTTTTTTCAAAACTTGGGAGAATTAATGTTGAAATATAAGTTTTGTCCAACTAGAGTGTATAATATGGATGAAACAGGCATTACAACCGTCCAAGATCCTGGCAAAATAATTGGATCAAAAAGACAAAAACGAATTGGCAGTGTTACTAGTTGGGAGCGTGGAAAAAATAATACGGTAATTTGTGCTATGAGTGCTTCGGGGTCATTCATACCACCTTTATTTATTTTTCCACGTAAAAGAATGGACATGAAGTTGACCAAACATGGCCCACCAGGAGCTGTGTATGAATGCACAAAAAATGGTTGGACCACAGAAGACATTTTTATGAAATGGCTTAAACATTTCAAAAATTATTCAAACCCCACAAAAGAAAATCCAGTATTATTAATTCTAGACAACCATGGAAGCCATATTTCACTACAAACATATGAATTTTGTAGGGAAAATCATATTGTAATGTTATCGTTGCCTCCACACACATCCCACCGAATGCAGCCCTTAGATGTGACTTTCTTTGGGCCACTCAAAACTGCTTTTAGAAGGGAATGTGACAATTACATCAAAAGTCATGCAATGATTAAAATAACACCTTTTGAAATTGCAGAGCTTTTCAATAAAGCGTATTCTCAAGTTGCAACCATTCAAAAAGGTATTTCTGGATTTTCTGCTACAGGAATTTTTCCATTGAATCCAGGAATATTTACTGATGAAGATTTCTATGCTTCAATGACCTTTAACCAAAATAACACTGGCCATGAAACTCCAGTTATTATTGAAAATGAAACTCCAGTTATTGAAAATGAGAACCTCACACCAACTGACTCTAATAATACACATCATTCAATGGATACTTCACCAAGTGTTTCTATACAAGAAATTTCACCTATACCAAAAATACTTCCAAAAAGAGTTATAAGGCGAGTGGCAGCAAAACAGCATTCTTCTATACTAACCGCCAGTCCTATGAAATCTAAGCTTGAAGAAAGATAAAAAAAAAGAAAAGAAAAAAAAGAAAAAGAAGATC
>NW_021770833.1:613-2077 GCF_005508785.2 Acyrthosiphon pisum | reverse complement strand
TTTTTTTTAATACCATATAGATAAGTAGGTATATAATATATCTTATACCTAGACTGACATACCGTCTCTGCTCAGAATCGTTTTTCTTATACAGTGAATAGTGATATTATATCATTGAAGTCAAATTTAATACTATCCATTATACAGTGACCCACTTGTAACCTACTATATAGCAGAGCGATTTGTGTCTGTCTTCACCTTTTAGGACAACAAAAATGCTTGGATTTTCTTTAACAGTATCTTTTCTGATAGGAAAGTGAATCTAGTCGGTACTTTGGGGGGTCAAAAGTAAAAATTTCCCAGTAGTTTTCAAAAGCGCCATGAAAACCAAAAGGAAAAACGGGAATTTTTACGCAAAATCTGTTTTCGAAAAAATTGATTTTGGTTTTTGGTGCAACTCTTAAACAAATGACCATAGGTACATGAAATTTTGACTGAATGTTTATATTAGCATTTTCTATACACCATAACATTTTCCAAATATTTTGACTTATTTTGAGCTCATTACGGACATTTTCAGTTTATCATTTTTTTTTTTTTTTTTGTATACCTACCTATACTCTTTTTCAAATGAGAACGCACCGGGCGGCGGACGAAAACCGGTCGAAACGCGCGCATGGCCTCCCCACTCCCGACAGTTTCAGCTGTCGTAGGTGGTGCCACCTTGTATAATAATAATTATAATAATAATTTAACATTCTGTATGCCCGGCGGCGTCGAAAGTAGCCGATCATTGGCGACTAATCAGAAATTAATTACTAATTTTGTGGGAGGGGCTTGTGGTTCCGCCTCTGATAACGATGCGCGACCCGGTGCGTTCTCATTTGAAAAAGAGTATAAATATCGATAAAATTTTATTTGTAGGTTAAAAAAGCATGAAAATTTAATGCAAGGCTCCTGATATATTGTTACAATAGCAGTTGAAAAATATTGAAAATACATAGGCACAATTTTTTTTTATATCATATTTAAAATTTAATAATTATTTTTAGTTAAAAATGTATAAAATGTTCAACTTTTATAGCTTAAGATTAAAAATTTAAAACAAGGTACCACGTAAATAGGTTATATTATATAAATTACTTTATTCACAATAATATCATCAAATATACTTAATAATATCATAGGCTGACTGACCGTTTTCGCTCAGAATCGTTTTTCTTATACAATGATATATCATTAAATTCAAATTTAACACCATCCATTACAGTGACCCACTTGTATCCTACTGTACAGCAGAGCGACATCCACTTACCCGCCTTTTTTTCCTTGTTTTTCACGGCGATTTTGAAAACTACTAGGGAGTTTTACTTTCGACCCCCCGAAGTACCAACTTGATTCACTTTACTATCAGAAAAGATACTGTTAAAAAAAATCCAAGCACTTTAACTGTCCCAAAAGGTTAGGTTAGGTTAGGTGACACAAAAAAAAAACACATCATTGTAAAATCAATACATTCATCGT